>NW_015506226.1:731648-748141 GCF_001515645.1 Sinocyclocheilus grahami | reverse complement strand
TGAAAAATAAATGCTAACATTTGTTTACAACACTTTTTTTAGGACTGTGAATACACCACTCTCGCCTTCACCTGCATCTCGCACAGGAAGGGGACGCAGTGCAAAAGAACCTGTGGCAAAGAGAGCAAAAGCAAGTAAGCAGCCCACTTGGTCAAGAGGCTGAGAGGCTGATGTTGATGTGACGGGACTAGGTGATTGACAGCAGTGGTTGCCTATTAGTGAGTTGTATCTTTGGCCGATTGGCCGATTGGCTGTCACCTGGGAAGCGTCACGTCCGTTTTTCCCTTTTTGCTGGCCTGTGTTGGCGGTGGCTGTGGTGCGTCGTTTGTTCTGGTGCTGGTGGCCTTCGATGCTGCTTAGTGTATTCAATGACTGTTCGCCTCTCAGGTACGTGGTTTTTAAGAGCTCGTTATGCTGGGCTAGCATGCTTATGGGGCTTAACATTTTGTCGCATGCTAAATAGGCATGATGTCCGGTATCCCATTGTGCTATCGGTTGGTATGACTGTGATAAACCTGTGCCGCTAAAGCTTTCTATCTGGCGTGATATCCTGATGGTAAGTGGTTTTAAATGCAATTATAATTGGGAGTGGGGGAAATTATTATGATTAGTAATATTTCCTTTTGGGTTCGTGGTAGGATTCTCCCTCTCGCTCTATGCCGTGATTATTTGCTGCTGGCTTCGCGCTGTTAAAGAGCTGCTGTCTATACAGCCGCGCAGACGCTGTCGTCGCCAGTGAAGGGGACTGCTCATTTGTTCCCTATCGTGCCATTCTAGTGCCCTGCTTTACATTTGTTTTGTTTGTTATGGGAGGCTTGATTATCTCTTTTCGTTTGCATACAAGATAATGATTGGCCTCTGCTTTTGTGTTTTTCTTTTGATTTAAACCATTTTATTTTATTTTCTTCTGTGGATTTACTGAGTTTGAGTTTTGTAGTAATCTTAGGTGACTAATTATTCATTCCTTCTAAGGTTTCTGTCTGGTATGGATGCCCTGTCGTGAGGTGTTGCTTCATTAAGTGATGTCCATATTGCATTGTGTCTAAGGCCCATTTGTATAGTTTATTTTGTTTTTGATTTATTGCAGGAGCTGGGGTTCCACGGGTGGATTGATTTTCCTCCTCCTGGTGGTGGTTCTCTATCGTGTGTGGTGCTACACCTTTGAGTGTTTTATGGTGTGATCAGAGTGCACTTGTGTGTGTGTGTATGTGTGGAAGTGCCCATGTAAAATCAATCTCTACCTTGATCCCTGCCGCTGGGAACCTCAGCCCTGCCGGTATTTCAGTTTTTGTTTTACAGATATACTGACTTGTTACATGTGTATATAAAGTTGGTTTGTATTATTACTACTCTTCTGGTTGTAATTTGTTTCATGTTTGAAGTGGGGCTTCTAGTGCGCTGTTGATTTTAGTGTCCAATATTTTAACTTATTTCTGTATTAATAAACATTTGTATTTGTTTGATACTTTACCCATGTCTTTTGCCTAATTCTCTGAGGGAACTGAACCTGTGTGCTTTATTACTCAATTTGCGTGGTTTGAGTATTTTTCCCTGGGTTTAATTCCTAGGGTGCCGTAGTCGGATTTTCTTACCAGTACCAACTTGGGCGGGTGCCTTAAAATTGCACCGCCCCGCCACATTCGCAACAAATCCGCGACCAATCATATCACAGGATATGGCCTCCCAAAAAATTTCCAGGTTGACATCCCCGTCAAAATTCTCTGCAGGACCCTGGATGTCACTTACTAAAGAGTGAAAAAATAGTTCATTATAACAAGGTAAAACTGAGAAATCTATTTTTTAAAAAGGCAAATTACAATGAACATATAAAAAAAGGCAAAAAAGTCGCTTTGGATAAAAGTGCCTGCCAAATACATAAATGTTAATGTAAGCGCAATTAGCAAGTGGAGTATCACAGTAGTCATACCTGATAAATGGAAAACACCTTTTTTGTGTAAATCCATAATCACCACAGCGGGGTGATCACCACAAGTAGTGCAAGTATACTTGTGTTTGTGATCTGTAAGGGCCTCAAGGTGCAAGTACGCATGAAGCACTGTGTCTGCTGGTGAAAACTTCACACCTGTCTGATTTTCTAAAAACTCAACTGCTCTGCTTACAGCAGTATGGACCTGTAAAAAAAAATGTACACATTGAAAAGAACTGTTCTTACCGAAGACATTCATACATTGAAGTTTACATGTAGAAGGTTTCTTAGGGTTAGGCATAAATGTATGTCAAGGAGGATGTGATCGTTAAAGTTGTGGAGTTGGTCTTTCCACTCTTGGTAGCGATAAAACATTCCACACAGTGGGCACTGCTTACAGTAGGTTAATACATCTATGATTCAAAACAAGTATTGCATCAGAGGACAGTGTAATTGCATAGCACATATGCATATTAATAACACCATCCTACCTTCAACAATGCCCCAGTTGGAGAGTATTTTAGCCCTCTTTGTAATCAGAATAGGGTCACTGAGGGGGACAACACCTGGGCATCTCTGACACATGGTTTCTTCAGGACAAAGATATTTTGGGTATTCTTTGCCTGGTGATGGTGCACGTATGTTGTCTGGTAGGACAGCAGGTATCTTCTTGTGCTGTAGAATATACTGCACTATTTGTTTCAGTCACAGATCATGTGGAGGATACAAAGGATGGTCTTCTGTGACATTGCTCTCCTCTGAATGTGTATGTGCCTTTTGGGGTGGTGATTCTTTTCTGCTGAAGACAGTACGGAAAAGCTCACGGTCTGTTTGAAATGCCATTTCGCAATCTACTTATGCGGACACGAACGGTACACTTTGGAACAGGGGCAGTGCCATGTGTTTAATTTGGTGTTGTAAACAACGACACGCCCCAAACGGCTATAATAGGACACATTTGACTCAAAAACGGAAATTAACTTTTTTGTTTGAGGGCTGCCAGTTGAGGTTTCTACAGAAAGTGGTGCGCTGCTAGAAGTGGCAAGCTGTTGACGAGCAAGGCATATGTTTTTCTTCTCGTCACCAAACCACTTTGCTCTCACCATTTCTGCTAAAACATCTTCCTTTAGAGAGATTGCTTCAGCTGAGGATGTGCAGTGACTTACAGATCTGACATGCATACACTGATAGGATAACAGACCACCCCTCTGTGCTACTTCCATGTTTACTTGGCATTCATTTGATTCGCAGCAGACTTTTTGTTGTTATCCTCATGTTTTGTATTGGACATGAAGAGGAGTACTCTGACCTCTTGCATCATTAAGCACGGTGAACATTTACATTTAGTCATTTAGCAGACGCTTTTATCCAAAGCGACTTACAAATGAGGACAATAAAAGCAGTCAAAACTAACAAAAGAGAACATGAACATGCCATTTGATTTGTCCACACACTGACTTGCAAAGTGGAATCTGGCATTAATGTCCTGAATTGGTTGATTTGTGTGTTTATGGTCAATATGTTTCTGTATTTTTTTTTTATTCATGAGGGTACTGCACAGTGGGCATTTCTGTTTAATAACAGGCTGTGCACGAACCCTACCTGGCATGTTACAAACTGTGCTGGTGGCTGATGGGGTCCTAGTTGTCGTTGCTGGCATGTTACAAACTGTGCTGGTGGCTGATGGGGTCCCTGTTGTCGTCGCTGGCATGTTACAAACTGTGCTGGTGGCTGATGGGGTCCCAGTTGTCGTCGCTGGCATGGTCGCGACCCTTGGGACAGTAAATTTTGCACTAGTGGTTGACAGCATTTTACGCTGCTTTGATTTACAAATTTCCTTAGAATTGTGGCTGTACAGTAGAGACAGTGGAAATGTTGGGTTGGTCTGCAGCCCAGTCCACATCTGTGAAATGTTAAATCTGAAATATAGGGGGAAAAAATAGTAAACACTCAGTTCCTGGAGGTCCAGGGTGCTTCAGAGTGTAACTCCAACCCTACTCAAAACTTATCCGCGTTGTGTATTAAAATGTTTAGTGTTATGTGTTCAAAGATATGAAATATTATTATAAAATACAAATATACAAATATATAACTGTTTTGTGTTTTATTAGAGTGTTTGTGCGTATTGCTCGTCTAAACTTTTGACTTTAATGGCCAATTTTGACCTAATCATGCAGAAAACCAGACTACTATTACATAATATTAGATGTAATATAATAAGACGTTCATACCTCAATGCACAACAGCCTTTTTGAAGTGAATTTTGATGTGACTATTCAATTTGTCCAGTCTTGTCGGGTTAAAAATACTGCTAGCACAAAAAGGGCAGTGAAAATTTCTGCAGCATGTTGTGCATTGCTCCAAAGGTGGTACTGCTGAACCTCTCTGAATCGTTATATGATTCTATAGATGAAATCAAATACATTTAAAGCATTTCTCAAAGTCAGAAAATTTAACAATTGCAGTAAAATACAACGTCAATAACAAATGAAAATTCCAAATCATGAATATGTAACCTAACAAAGTGATACAATCCAATTGCAAAATAACTACGTGCTCAAGTGCCTTCGTCACAATGCCCACTTGCAAAATACTTAGAGCCATTTTGTATAAGCGTTAATCCAAAAACAATCGATTAAATACACAAAGGCAATTCTCTTTTTTTTACCGTTTTCTCTTCTTCCGCCATGATGATTCCATTTTTATTAACTTTTGACTGAGCTCTCGTAACTATACTGTGATTAACTTCTTACCGTGTCTTCCACCATTATTAGTTTACATGAACTCCATCCACTTACGATCTGATACTGCTACTCCGCCCACTTCTGTCCTCAGACTGTTAGTCTGGCGCTGTTGTCCTCAGACTGTCATGACGTATGGTTCTGCGGTTCTGCAGTTGGTTGTTATTGAGTTTTCCCGGGTCTGCGCGCGCAACAAGTGGGCAGGCAATATGTTAATGTTTCATGTTAACTTGGGATTCGTTTGAAAAAATACTCGTTTAAATGACTCAGAGTCGACTCTTTCTTTTGAGAGACAATAACTTTATACACAGTGCACTTTCAGATTTAAATCTTTGCAGGATGTTTTCATTCACTTAGAGCTGTGTTACACACTGCATTAAAGAAAAAAATAGGGGTACTTTAAAGTAATGTAATCATCTGGTTTACGCCAGGTTTCTGTCAAACATAGCACATCTAGTTTATGATCTGTGATCATATCATTTACAAAAAGCTCTTTCATAGAAAGGGATCTAATATTCATTAAAGTGCCCCTATTATGCCATTCCCAACATTGCCTTTCATTCAGTGTGTAATGCAAACGATCAGCAAAGTTGTAAAGCCAAAAGTGCACGATAAGTTATTGTCTCCCAAAATAAAGAATCAACTCTCTACAGCCTAAACGAGTCGTTAGTAATTAGAATCCCACTTAGCCGTCATGGGGTAGCCATCACAGAGTAACACATTTGCTTAATTTCTGCCTATGTTCTACGTTGGCCAGCAGCAAACAACTTGACCCCGCCCACAAACACGTCATTTTACTGACGACTGCTTCTCTAATCTCGGGGAGTTCAAAAAAAAATCTCGGGGAGTTCAACGAGGTTCACTAGATGCTTGCTCTTGAAAGATGGCTCAGTACCCTGTTTATTTGGACCAGTTGGCTCCACTGAATCACAAGTATAATAAATAATAGATGTTTATATTTTCTATCGAACATTCAAAATACGGAACTACTGCAATATGCGTAACGTTTCCGACACCCGCGCTGTATGCGGTAGACCAATCACAACAGACTGGGCCATCTTACCAATCAGAGCAGAGTAGGCTCACGGAAAGGAGGGATTTAGAGAGACTGGATCTTAGAACTGCTTTGAACGAATCGTTTGAGAATCGCTGGAAAATGAGGTGATATTAAATGCATATTTTGAGAAAACAAAAGCATTTTTGACCTTGCATGCATGTAATCCTATTGTAGGAGACTCTCAAAACAATATTAGGAACCTTAAAAATGGCATAATAGGGGCAATTTAAGCCAAGCTTTATCATTAGAGACAGCAATAGCAGCTTTCCACACCCCTTTAAGTGATGGGCCTCTGGAGAGGCACCAGTTGGTCATACGGTTCCTCTGTGTTGCATGGAGCATGAGGCCTGTGGCTCATGCCAGCGTCCCAACGTGGGATCTGGTGATGGTTCTCGAGGGGTTATCCCTGGCCCCCTTCGAGCCGTTGGAGTCAGCGTCAGAGAAACATGGCACGCTAAAGATGGCTTTCCTGTTGGCTATTATGTCCCTCAAGCGAGTTGGGGACCTTCAAGTTTTGTCTGTTGCTAGGTTCTGCTTGGAGTTCACTCCTGGGAGAGTAAAAGTCATCCTGCATCCTAGACCAGGCTAAGTAGCCCAGTCAATATTTTTACAGGCCTTGCATCCTCCACCACATGTGTCGGCAGACCAAGAGAGGCTTCATTTGCTTTGGCCTGTATGGGCTTTGGAGATGTATGTTTGGAAGTCCTCTCAATGGAGGAAGTCAGATCAGTTATTGGTGTGTTTCTGGTCCCCCAGGAAGGGATCCCCATCCTCTAAGCAAACTATTAGTAATTGGATTGTTGAGGCCTACCAGGTGCCTACTTGGCCTACCAGGTGCACGGTATGCCTTCACCTCTGGCCATTAGGGCACATTCCACTAGAAGTATGGCATCTTCTAAAACCCTTTTTTCGCGTGTCTCCTTGCAGGAAATCTGTGATGCTACGGACTGGGCCACCCCACATACTTTCATGAGATTTTACAGTCTACACCTTCCTTCTACACTGGGTGCACAGGTGCTCTCGTCCTAAATTGTGTCTGGACAGTTCACACTAGGTATGACACAGCTTGAGTTCCCTCAAAGGGGAACATCTCAGGATATAACAGTAAACCCCTGTGCCCTGCGAAGGAAACGAGATGCAGCATCTCTTTGCCTCACCTCGGTATGCCTGAGGTAGCTTGTGTACCGGCGTCCCTTTGTAGTTTCCGTATGTGTTGTCAAATGCCACGTAGCGAGTTATGTCTCACTATAGGAAACACCAATCAGGATTGGACTAGTTTCACACAAGCTTCAGACGCTTGCACACCGAAGGTGTTCCCCAAAGTGTTATCATATGATGCAGCATCTCGTTCCCTTCTCGGGGAACAGGGGTTGCAGGCAAAACCTGAGACGTTCTCTGATAACAGGAGCAAGATGTGTCACTATAGGAAATGCCTCAGGAGACTGATCACGGAAGCACTAATAACATGCTGTTACTTGACAGGAGCACTGCCTGCCTGATATATATTTTGGCTGTCACACCAGAGTCTCATCCCGTCATGGCTGCCATTCCAGAGTGAGAAAATGTGCTTGGAGAGGTTAGTTTCTAAAAGTCCACAGGGCCTACTACAGTGCAGCGTTGATATACATGAATATATGCAGTAGAAATATAAGGGTTAATATATGAGTATGCAAGAACTAAATTTCCATAAGGGCAATTCCAGTACAATTGCAAGTAAAATAAAGTGTTTTAACACCTGGACCTCCATAATTATGATCCAATATATAAATTTCCTCCTGTGTGAAATGCTACAAAAATTCTGAGATGAGTGTAACATCTCAGTCATTAAGACAGAAGGAAAATAATATCTGTTTATTATTAATAATAATATTAAGGATATTATTATCAGCTCTTCCCACTCTCAAAATATACAACTCAACAGTGTTATCTATCCATGGTTTCTTGGCTTTGATATTTCCTGAATATAAAATTAATCTTTGTTTTCTGGGGGTCTTAAGCAAAGAAAGGAAATTATGGCGCTAACAGCTCTGCTTAAAGCTACATAGGCACATTATTGTATTGGAAAACACTTAATAATATCGACTGGCAGACTTGCTGTTATCTCAGACTTTCATTTCAACAGTATTATGCACAGTTTGTACTGTTGCTTTCTTGTGTGTTAACTAATTCACTATCCTGTATGGTTTAGTATTATGCAAAGATTTGTGATTTACCAATAGGTGCCCTGATGTCATAACCATTTATATCAACAGCTGGTTCAGACACAACAGCTTTCACCCTTCTAGGAATATATGTCATTAAACTTTGACTGATACAACTGATGCAATATGTTACCTGCTATTTATCTGCAATGTACATGTTACTAATCCTGTGAACAGCATCCACCAGTTGCAGCAAGCATTGATTAATCCATTAGCTTTCCCAAGCTATCTGATGAATATATAACAGTCTGAGCCCTTAATCCTTTTATAAAGGACAAATTAATTAGACTGAAAGGTCTCCTTTGCTTTGATGTACTTAAGAAGAGCCTCACTTCCCTTCATACTAACACGCACATTTACGTCTTGCAATTTGCATGTCATCTTATGACTATTCCTCAGATCTCGATTTGAGATCATTGATCCTGATATTTTGGTGCTAAAGTCCTTTTTTGACATTTACTATCTGATATATCCATTATGTGTAAATGTGCCTCCATTATAGCTGTTAGCTTGACAAAGAATGGCCTGTATTTCTGATCCTGAGTCCTTGTAATGTAGGCTTTCATCAGAGATAAATGAATAGAGGTTAAAAAAGACCTTGTGAAAAAAGATGATGAACAGCAAGTGAGGGTTTTTGATTGTGTGTGAAAGTAAAAATGCACAAGCAAGGTGGGGTTCAGTCCTCTCTGTTATGATTAATCTGTTTAGAGGTCAAACAGATACTCATCTGTGCCACAGCAGCAAGTGACCCGGTTTCGACCTTGTTCATCTCTGGTGAAAATTGTCAGCACTTTCTCACGAGCTTGCATCTCTCTGAGACTTGTAAAGTAGGTTTTATTAATGAACACACCCTTAAATTATTTATATAATTCTGCACCTATTTACCATATCAGACACTTCTCTTAGACAAATCTCTGTGGGCCTGCTGAGAAATAGGATCAAAATGTCTCCCTGCAGAAATCCCTGCAGTGCACCAGGGCAAACATAGCCACTGCAAAGACTGAAGACTGGAGACATCGCGAGGATGTGACAAAATGTACCGATACATCAAAAATGTAAGCCAATTAAGGAGAATAAATTTATATGTTTTTAGTTTTTCTGATAAGTTAAGTATATATTGTAATGGGGTGGAAGGAACACACGACAAGGAGAGCTCAAATAAAGACCCCGGAGGGTGGATTTATTCACAAATCAAGTGTCCAAGTGAGGGAGGTGGGTGCTGAGGTGAGTCGGTGCTTCTCCGTGAGTGAGCTCCAGTGGCGGCGAGTCTGTTTGGCGCTCGTGTTCGGGCTGATTGGTCACACGCTGGTTTCTGGAATGTAAAGGAGAGAACGCGTTAGATCTCAGCTTCAGGGAGAGTATGTCTGTCTTCCCGACCGTCGGGCCTCACGCGGCTTATCTGGCCGCGGGCTGATGACTCTCAGCTGTGACCGATCAGCCCGTGATGAGCACGTGCAGGTGTTCCTCATCCATTTCCAGGGCAACGCTGATGAGAACTCGGGACGCAGACCTGCAAAAGCTGACCAGATCCGAGAAAGGCCGTCGGCATTGGTGTTGGCTGCTCCGGTGCGGTGGCAAACAACGAAGTGGAAGTCCTGGAGCACGAAGAACCACTGTGTCACCCTGGCGTTAGTGTCCTTGGCCCGGGCCATGCATTGTAGGGGCGCGTGATCCGTTATGAGGGTGAACTTACAGCCAAGGAGGTAATAACGCAGCTCCAGGACTGTCCACTTAACCGCCAGAGCTTCCTTTTCCACGGTTGCATAATTTTTCTCGGCTGGGGTCAGCTTCCTGCTAATAAACAACACGGGATGTTCTTCACCTTCCTGGACTTGAGACAGAACAGCTCCCAATCCCATTTCGGAGGCATCCGTTTGCAGCAGGAAGGGGCAGCCAAAGTCCAGGGCGCGCAGGACCGGCTCGGAAGTGAGCGCCCGCTTCACTCCCTGGAATGCCTCTTCAGCGTCGGAGTTCCAGGCTACTCGCTCTGGCTGCCCCTTCCTGATCAGGTCTGTCAGAGGGGTGGCTAGAGAGAAGAATTTAGGGATGAAGCAGCGATAATACCTCGCCAACCCCAAAAAAGCTTGTACCTGAGTCTTCGTGCTGGGCCTCGGGGCGGCGCGCACTGCCTCCACCTTTCTCTCCTGGGGTTTTATGAGGCCGCGCCCCACTTGAAAACCCAGGTACTTCGCCGCGAAGAGTGCTAGGTGACATCACCCTGGCGTTAGTGTCCTTGGCCCGGGCCATGCATTGTAGGGGCGCGTGATCCGTTATGAGGGTGAACTTACAGCCAAGGAGGTAATAACGCAGCTCCAGGACTGTCCACTTAACCGCCAGAGCTTCCTTTTCCACGGTTGCATAATTTTTCTCGGCTGGGGTCAGCTTCCTGCTAATAAACAACACGGGATGTTCTTCACCTTCCTGGACTTGAGACAGAACAGCTCCCAATCCCATTTCGGAGGCATCCGTTTGCAGCAGGAAGGGGCAGCCAAAGTCCAGGGCGCGCAGGACCGGCTCGGAAGTGAGCGCCCGCTTCACTCCCTGGAATGCCTCTTCAGCGTCGGAGTTCCAGGCTACTCGCTCTGGCTGCCCCTTCCTGATCAGGTCTGTCAGAGGGGTGGCTAGAGAGAAGAATTTAGGGATGAAGCAGCGATAATACCTCGCCAACCCCAAAAAAGCTTGTACCTGAGTCTTCGTGCTGGGCCTCGGGGCGGCGCGCACTGCCTCCACCTTTCTCTCCTGGGGTTTTATGAGGCCGCGCCCCACTTGAAAACCCAGGTACTTCGCCGCGAAGAGTGCTAGGTGACATTTGCGAGGGTTAGCGGCATACTGTTGGTGCGGCCGTGACAGGACCTCCATCAAACGTCGGAACGTGGCTGGGGCTCCGTGTAGGCCGAAAGGAAGGGTCCGGTATTGCCAGTGGCCACTAGGAGTTGAGAAAGCAGTTTTAGGTTTTGCATTTTCAGAGAGTGGTATTTGCGAGGGTTAGCGGCATACTGTTGGTGCGGCCGTGACAGGACATCCATCAAACGTCGGAACGTGGCTGGGGCTCCGTGTAGGCCGAAAGGAAGGGTCCGGTATTGCCAGTGGCCACTAGGAGTTGAGAAAGCAGTTTTAGGTTTTGCATTTTCAGAGAGTGGTCCCTGCCAGTATCACTTGGTGAGGTCCAGAGTAGAAATGTACCGGGCCCTTCCCAGGCGATCCAGGAGCTCGGCCGCCCGGGGCATTGGGTAACCGTCGAACGCTGAAACCTCGTTGAGATGACGGAAGTCGTTGCAGAAGCGAAGGATGCCGTCTGGTTTGGGATCCAGAACAATTGGGCTGGACCACGGGCTGCGTGATGGTTCAATCACCCCTAACTTCAACATCTGCTGGATTTCTGTCTCAACAGCCTGCCAACGAGCTTCAGGGATGTGTTAACCCAGTAATAAAATCCCCCTCTTTAAAGAGGACTCACAGAAGCACAATTACCCCTCTGACATCTCTTATTGCATGATTTATGAAAGGAATATTACTCTGCACCTCTGCTCCCGCCTCCCTCTGTCACACACTTCCTCACAGAGTAGAAAGAGTGAGAAAAACCTACTGACTGAGGGGGGGGGGAAATAGAGTTTGACCTGAAACAGCAACAGATGGGGAGAGGTGGAGGAGACAGAGGGAATGAGAGAGAGAAGTGAGAAGAAATAAAGTAAAGAGGAAAAAGTGAAGCCTCCTGATGAGTTTCTTGGTCGGTATCTCCCTCCTGGCAGCCTGGTCACCTGCCATGTGTGAACAAGCTTTCAGATTTTCATCCACCTCTAATTGGCCATATGTGTCATCAGCAGACCACTTCTATAGTATGGGTGGGTTTGCTTAATTCAATTCAATTCAAGATTATTTGCATAGCGATTTTCACGATGCAAATCGTTGCAAAGCAGCTTTACAGAAAATTAAGTTTCTACAATATATTGTAACGGGGTGGAAGGAACACTCAAGGAGAGCTCAAATGAATACCCCGGAGGGTGGATTTATTCACAAATCAAGTGTCCAAGTGAGGGAGGTGGGTGCTGAGGTGAGTCGGTGCTTCTCCGTGAGTGAGCTCCAGTGGCGGCGAGTCTGTTTGGCGCTCGTGTTCGGGCTGATTGGTCACACGCTGGTTTCTGGAATGTAAAGGAGAGAACGCGTTAGATCTCAGCTTCAGGGAGAGTATGTCTGTCTTCCCGACCGTCGGGCCTCACGCGGCTTATCTGGCCGCGGGCTGATGACTCTCAGCTGTGACCGATCAGCCCGTGATGAGCACGTGCAGGTGTTCCTCATCCATTTCCAGGGCAACGCTGATGAGAACTCGGGACGCAGACCTGCAAAAGCTGACCAGATCCGAGAAAGGCCGTCGGCATTGGTGTTGGCTGCTCCGGTGCGGTGGCAAACAACGAAGTGGAAGTCCTGGAGCACGAAGAACCACTGTGTCACCCTGGCGTTAGTGTCCTTGGCCCGGGCCATGCATTGTAGGGGCGCGTGATCCGTTATGAGGGTGAACTTACAGCCAAGGAGGTAATAACGCAGCTCCAGGACTGTCCACTTAACCGCCAGAGCTTCCTTTTCCACGGTTGCATAATTTTTCTCGGCTGGGGTCAGCTTCCTGCTAATAAACAACACGGGATGTTCTTCACCTTCCTGGACTTGAGACAGAACAGCTCCCAATCCCATTTCGGAGGCATCCGTTTGCAGCAGGAAGGGGCAGCCAAAGTCCAGGGCGCGCAGGACCGGCTCGGAAGGGAGCGCCCGCTTCACTCCCTGGAATGCCTCTTCAGCATCGGAGTTCCAGGCTACTCGCTCTGGCTGCCCCTTCCTGGTCAGGTCTGTCAGAGGGGTGGCTAGAGAGAAAAAGTTAGGGATGAAGCAGCGATAATACCCCACCAACCCCAAAAAAGCTCGTACCTGAGTCTTCGTGCTGGGGCTCGGGGCGGCACGCACTGCCTCCACCTTTCTCTCCTGGGGTTTTATGAGGCCGCGCCCCACTTGAAAACCCAGGTACTTCGCCGCGAAGAGTGCTAGGTGACATTTGCGAGGGTTAGCGGCATACTGTTGGTGCGGCCGTGACAGGACATCCATCAAACGTCGGAACGTGGCTGGGGCTCCGTGTAGGCCGAAAGGAAGGGTCCGGTATTGCCAATGGCCACTAGGAGTTGAGAAAGCAGTTTTAGGTTTTGCATTTTCAGAGAGTGGTACCTGCCAGTATCACTTGGTGAGGTCCAGAGTAGAAATGTACCGGGCCCTTCCCAGGCGATCCAGGAGCTCGGCCACCCGGGGCATTGGGTAACCGTCGAACTCTGAAACCTCGTTGAGATGTCGGAAGTCGTTGCAGAAGCGAAGGATGCCGTCTGGTTTGGGATCCAGAACAATTGGGCTGGACCACGGGCTGCGTGATGGTTCAATCACCCCTAACTTCAACATCTGCTGGATTTCTGTCTCAACAGCCTGCCAACGAGCTTCAGGGATCCGATAGGGCCGTTACTTAATGATGGGTGTCCTGATGTCATGCTGGAGCACCTGGGTCTGCCCGGGCGTTGTGGAGAACACATCGGAGAACTGACCGATCAGGTGTTGTAGCTCGGCTTTCTGGGCAGCGGAAAGGTGGGGGTTAACTTCCACAACCACGGGTTCCGTGGTGGCAAGTGCGGCAAGTTGGTCCCTGGTCCCTATCCACTTTTTCAGCAGGTTTACATGATACAGTTGGTCCGTTCTCCGCCGGCCTGGCTGTCTCACCCGGTACGTCACAGGGCCAATTTTTTCTTAAACCGTGTACGGACCCTGCCAGGTGGCGAGGAATTTGCCGGCTGCGTTGGGGACCAGGACCATCACTCGATCCCGGGCTTGGAACTCCCGCGGTTGGGCTGCCCGGTTATAATGGCGTTGTTGGGTTTTCTGAGATTTGGCGAGGTGTTCCCGGACTAATGGCATAACACGCTCTATCCTCTCCCTCATTTTGGTGACGTGCTCGATGATCGACCACTGGGGCATGGGTTGCTGTTGTTCCCAAGCCTCCTTCACTACATCGAGCAACCCCCGGGGCTGAGCTCGAACGGGGTAAAGCCGGTGGATGCCTGAGTGACCTCTCGTATCCCGAAAAGCACGTACGGCAGCATCAAATCCCAGTCCCGCTTGTCCTCTGCTACCACCCGTCGCAACATTTGTTTTAGTGTTTGGTTGAAGCGTTCATCACAAGCTCATCCGTTTGAGGATTGTATACTGTGGTTCTCAGTTGCTTTACCCGGAGCAACCGGCAGAGGTCAGCCATTAGCCGGGACATAAACGGAGTTCCCTGATCGGTCAGGATCTCAGCTGGGATACCGACTCGGCTGCAGAGCAGAAACAGTTCGTGGGCGATGGCTTTTGCGGTGGCTTTTCGGAGAGGAACTGCTTCTGGATACCGGGTGGCATAGTCGACAATCACCAGAATGTATTCATGCCCCCGGGCTGACTTTGGCAACGGCCCTACTAGATCCATCCCGATGCGCTCGAAGGGCATCTCTATGATGGGCAGCGGAATTAGCGGGATGGGGGGAGGTGACCTGGGGGAGGTCTTCTGGCAGGTGGGACAGGCTTGGCAGAAAAGTTTTACCTCGGCGTCCAGGCCGGGCCAGTGAAACCGATCACAGACACGTTGTACGGTATTGGCTGCCCCAAGATATCCCGCGAGAGGATGTGCCTGAGCCAACTCCAACACTGTTTCCGTCTTCGAGCGGGACACCACTAGTAGCCGTTTTTCCTCCCCCCTTAGCTGGGCGACACAGTATAGCAGGCCGTTCTCGACAATAAAGTGTGGGAGATGATGGGGTCCAGGCCGGGTCTCCTTGCCCTCTATTGAACACACCTGCATCCAGCAATGCTTAAGCTGGCTATCCTCGCGCTGAGCGCGGCCGAACGAGCCCCCTCCCGTCCCCTGCTGGAAGACATCATAATACAGGTTAGAGTTATGGGAAGGGGACTCACCATCTCTCCCACTGTCCGAGGCCAAGAGGACGGGGCGCCGACGAGGCCCTTGCGCCGGACACCGCATTCGGCGGCTCCCTTTTGGGCTGGTAGGCTGCGTGGCAGCGGTCAATAAGCTGTCAAAGCCTGGCCAGTCTCTTCCCAGGAGGACGGGCATGGGGAGGTCCTTCGCCACTCCGACTTCGACAGGAAAGGCCCCCGGGGCAGCGGAAATGGTCACGCGGTGGGCCGGTACCTGTCGCGTGTCACACGTTATCGGCAGGACAGTCTTGGTTTCGCTGCGGGGCGGAAGAAGGTGAGCTTGGATAAGGCTGACTGAGCTGCCAGAGTCCAGCAGAGCCCGAAACGGCTGGCCGTTGACTTTGACCCTGACTTCCGGGGCTCCCGCCGGCAGATCCCGATATACTATGCTCCTGGACCACCCTCCGGGGGAAAACAGACATAATAAATTCAGACATAATGTAACTAAAATTAAAATAAATAACAAATACAAATAATACAAATAGAATGACAGTATTTTATCAGTAATCCTAAAAAATAACACTGCCAAACACACATGCTAAAAATCAACAACTTACTTACACATAGTAAGAAATGGTTATAAAAACTGAAACAGAAGCGAAACAAGTAATAGGAAAGAGGAGAAATAAAAAGTGATACTTATCTTATATATATATATATATATATATATATAAAATTAATGTGCTAAAATGATAGGCGCTTTTAGCATGTTAATTTAATTAATTCGTTATGGAAAAATGATGCGATTAAAATTCACGCACTGGCCCTGCCCCAGACCTGCACGTCATCTTACATGTCATACAGTTGACCGTTGACAAACATGATGCAGTAAAATATAGCTTATAAAATGCCGTTATGTGCACTTAAAATGTAAGATATTTGGGCGAAAAATGCCCCTGTATGAGTTTTTGTTTCATATATCATATGATAAACAATATCTCACGGGTAGCGAGAGCAAAAAAAACTGGATGACAAATAATTTCCTACTGTTAAATTCTGAAAAAACAGAGCTTTTAATTATTGGACCAAAAACGTACGCATATAATAACCTAAACACTGTCTAACACTAGATGGCTGCTCTGTTAATTCCTCGTCATCAGTTAGGAACCTAGGTGTGCTAGTTGATACTCATAAAGACATCTGCCAACACCTACTGGCAGTTTTAGTTTCTTATTTAGAATATCATTCATTCATTCATAAATAAATGAATAAATAAGCAAAGTGATAGTTCACCCAAAATTACATGTAAAAAATAATACATTTTATGTTGTATGAAATAAAATATTTCTTTCTAAAGCTACATTGTTATAATATCTACTTTATATTTTCTCATTTAACACAGTAATGCCTTTAAATTATTTTTGGGGGGTATTATCGTAGTCAAATTTAATTTGCAATTAAATAGATTAGTTAATTGCCACATTGCGTAATTAATTAGATTAAAAATTGTAATCGACTGACAGCTAATATATATATATATATATATATATATATATATATATATATATAAATACGTATATTAGGGCTGTCAGTTGATTAAAATTATTGAGAAATAGTAGCTCGCTCTGGGAAGG
>NW_015506226.1:719127-731465 GCF_001515645.1 Sinocyclocheilus grahami | reverse complement strand
TAATATAAAAAAAAATATACGAGAGACAGAGAATATATATATATATATATATATATATATATATATATATATATAAATACGTATATTAGGGCTGTCAGTTGATTAAAATTATTGAGAAATAGTAGCTAGCTCTGGGAAGGCAGTCAAGGTTTTGGCAGGTTTATCTGAATATCTGACACTCACTCGATTTTAAAGTTTCCACACATGCTAGCATGACGAAACTATACTATGCTATGATGTTAGCGATGTTAGGTGAATAAAGACTGAGAGAAGAAAAGAAATTTAAAGCATTCATATGGTGCTTTTCCACTGTGTGGTATAGCACAGCATGGCACGGCTCGGTTTGCGCTTACACTGCAGTTTAGTACCGCATTAGAGTGGGAGGGATTATTCACATGTTGTTATAGTTGTCTCTGGGAAGGCAGTCAAGGTTTTGGCAGGTTTATCTGAATATCTGACACTCACTGAAATCCTGAAATAGCTGCATCATATCACTGTGTAGTCATCTAAGGTTTGGTTGGTTCCTGTAACTCAGTGGTTGAGCATGAAGCTAGCAACACCAAGGTTTAATTCCCATGCATTAAATTCCAAGGAAACATACAAACTGATCAAATATATATGCAAATATATACCATACTAATAATGCACTTTATTTAATATAGTAGATAGATCAAGCGAACAGCATACACATGTAGGGGAGAGAACTAACATGGGGCTAGTTGTAATACACATGATTTTAAAGTTTCCACACATGCTAGCATGACGAAACTATACTATGCTATGATGTTAGGTGAATAAAGACTGAGAGGAAGAACCTGAATGTTCAGAAAGAAATTTAAAGCACTCATATGGTGCTTTTCCACTGTGTGGTATAGCACGGCACGGCTCGGTTTGCGCTTACACTGCAGTTTAGTACCGCATTAGAGTGGGAGGGATTATTCACATGTTGTTATAGTTGCGCCGCCTCTACTGCTGCGACTCCTGAAAAACTTTTTCATTCCGCGTTGCCCCATCAAGCTCTCGCTGGATCTGCTCCTCTGCTATCAACGAGAGGAATGTCTGTACTTCCTCAACAGACAATGAAACAGTCTTTTTTTGGTTGTTAAAAAAGGTGCACTCGTTCAAAACAGTTGCGTTCGATCCTTCGCTGGCTGTGCTGATTTAAGTCTAGCGGTTCTGTTGTGTCTCGTGTCGCAAGTTCAGTGACGCATGTAGTGACGATTCTCTCCGGCCAATCAGTGATCAGCAGTGTTTACATGTCACGTTTTAGTAACAGTACGGTTCGCTTGGAACCTCAACCGAGGTGGTACTGAAAAAAGTACCAGATACTGTACCCAGTGGAAACCCCCCCAAAAGTGAACCGTACCGTGCCGTATGGCATGTTGTCACATTTCACTTCTATTCTTTCAGGGTAAATAATGAAAGAATATATACATCATATTAATGAAAAAGGCTACATATTTGTACTAGACATGTGAAATTAATGTGAAGAAAATAAAATAAACATAAAAAATATGCAGAACACCAAGTGAATTTAGACAAACTGATAAAGTCAAAAACTATTAGGTTGTGCCCCTCTCTCGCCCACACATGTAAACTCCAATTGCTGGTACAAGTTATAATTAAAGAAGGAGGATTCATTGCCTCAGTTTATTGTTTCAAACTATAGACAGACAGCTACTATAGTACTCCTGGTGAACATTGTTTTTTTTCTTCCATGGTCTTCCAATCACAGCAATAAACAGATCAAGCTTGTTTATTCGACTGAATTTGGTCAATTAAGACAAGTCTGTGGTTTGTTCCCTGAACTGTGAAAACTCAACAGCTGGTTCTATAGATTTACTTTTTTCTCAGATGTCATAGTAACATGCAAGCATAGAAAAAAATTGAGAGAAAGGAATCATTGTATTATTTTATTTATGTATATACCTTTCAGTAAAAGCATAACTACTTCCTCGATCAATAGTGCAGAGTCAGACTGCAGTTATTTTTATATTGTTTATGCTGTATTGCAAGAGAGACAGCAGGACGGATCATTTACAGGGAAGATAATTCAACATGTCATGTATGTGCACAAAAACATCAGCAACAAAACTGATGCTTTGTCAAGAATGTGTTGAACATCAACAGGGTTTACAATCATTTTAGCTTTTTGTATTTGTAAACTGCAATCGGTTCACAGCTAATTGAAATTTATTTTTTTCTTCCTGTGCTTCTCAGTGCATTTAAGCCCAGCATGTCACAATTATATTTTCTTCTCAGCATTTTGATTTTGTAATGAAAACAATAATTGGTAAACGATCAATGCATTCTGAGGCCTTAAAGGCAATGTGTGTAGTTGAACTATAGCAAAATATGTGTAATAGGTAACAAGGCAGATGAAAGAAATGGCCATGGACTGCAGGCACAGTTTGCCTCCCTGAGGCTCTTTATCATCTATCAGAACCATGACTATAGGAGCAACACAGAAATAAACACATATGACCAAAGCTGAGCTGAGCTGAGCTGTATGCATACCGAATGTCATATCACACTACTCTTTCTCCACAAAAAGCAGAGATTGATCATTAGCGTTTCAACATGCTTCACCGTGTCCACCTAATAGCTTAATTCATCTCTCAAACTCTGTACACACTGTCAGCACATTGCCAGTCACTTTTACTATTAGGCATGCTTTTTGTTGTCCTAGTAACATTTATGAACGTCATACCACTAAGATGTCATTCCATGTCATTCCATGTAGACATCAAATCAGTTTTATGACACTAAAAATTAACATTAAGGTGGGAAAAAAGTTGTGCATAAATTATAAAAATGCATAATGCATGATATCAAAGATGAATGAGAATCATCGCGTGGGCTTTGCTGGCTGTTCTTTATATGTACTGAAATAACAAATGCACATTACCATATATATATATATATATATATAAAAAATATGTTGTTTATACAGTGGGTACGGAAAGTATTCAGACCCCCTTAAATTTTTCACTCTTTGTTATATTGGAGCCATTTGCTAAAATCATTTAAGTTATTTTTTTTTCCTCATTAATGTACACACAGCACCCCATATTGACAGAAAAACACAGCATTGTTGACATTTTTGCAGATTTATTAAAAAAGAAAAACTGAACTATCACATGGTCTTAAGTATTCAGACCCTTTGCTCAGTATTTAGTAGAAGCACTCTTTTGATCTAATACAGCCATGAGTTTTTTTGGGAAAGATGCAACAAGTTTTTCACACCTGGATTTGGGGATCCTCTGTCATTCCTCCTTGCAGATCCTCTCCAGTTCTGTCAGGTTGGATGGTAAACGTTGGTGGACAGCCATTTTTAGGTCTCTCCAGAGATGCTCAATTGGGTTTAAGTCAGGGCTCTGGCTGGGCCATTCAAGAACAGTCACAGAGTTGTTGTGAAGCCACTCTTTCGTTATTTTAGCTGTGTGCTTAGGGTCGTTGTCTTGTTGGAAGGTAAACCTTTGGCCCAGTCTGAGGTCCTGAGCACTCTGGAGAAGGTTTTTGTCCAGGATATCCCTGTACTTGCATTCATCTTTCCCTTGATTGCAACCAGTCGTCCTGTCCCTGCAGCTGAAAAACACCCCCACAGCATGATGCTGCCACCACCATGCTTCACTGTTGGGACTGTATTGGACAGGTGATGAGCAGTGCCTGGTTTTCTCCACACATACCGCTTAGAATTAAGGCCAAAAAGTTCTATCTTGGCCTCATCCGACCAGAGAATCTTATTTCTCACCATCTTGGAGTCCTTCAGGTGTTTTTTCATGTGTCTTGCACTGAGGAGAGGCTTCCGTCGGGCCACTCTGCCATAAAGCCCCGACTGGTGGAGGGCTGCAGTGATGGTTGACTTTCTACAACTTTCTCCCATCTCCCGCCTGCATCTCTGGCGCTCAGCCACAGTGATCTTTGGGTTCTTCTTTATCTCTCTCACCAAGGCTCTTCTCCCCTGATAGCTCAGTTTGGCCGGACGGCCAGCTCTAGGAAGGGTTCTGGTCGTCCCAAATGTCTTCCATTTAAGGATTATGGAGGCCACTGTGCTCTTGGGAACCTTAAGTGCAGCAGAATTTTTTTTGTAACCTTGGCCAGATCTGTGCCTTGCCACAATTCTGTCTCTGAGCTCTTCAGGCAGTTCCTTTGACCTTATGATTCTCATTTGCTCTGACATGCACTGTGAGCTGTAAGGTCTTATATAGACAGGTGTGTGGCTTTGCTAATCAAGTCCAATCAGTATAATCAAATACAGCTGGACTCAAATGAAGGTGTAGAACCATCTCCAGGATGATCAGAAGAAATGGACAGCCCCTGAGTTAAATATATGAGTGTCACAGCAAAGGGTCTGAATACTTAGGACCATGTGATATTTCAGTTTTTCTTTTTTAATAAATCTGCAAAAATTTCAACAATTCTGTGTTTTTCTGTCAATATGGGGTGCTGTGTGTACATTAATGAGGAAAAAAAATAACTTAAATGATTTTAGCAAATGGCTGCAATATAACAAAGAGTGAAAAATGTAAGGGGGTCTGAATACTTTCCGTACCCACTGTATATACTATATTATGAGAACTGTGAAAATTGACCACAAAACCCAACAAAAGGAATGAAAATGTGAAATTTTAAAGACTTTTTTTTCTGCTTTCTCCCTGTCAAAGAACTTTGAGGTGCTTTTGCAAGAACGAGTCCTGTGAATCTGTTATAAACAGGGCAGAAAATTGAAGGGGACAGCTCAGTAAAAGACAGACTCTCATCAGAATATTCATAAAAATAAAAAAAAACAGGGGCAAGGAAGAGGATCTCTTCTGCATGATGAATGCGACCACATCTTCTGAAATACAAATTACAAATCATCCACTCCTTGACAGTACAACTGTCTTTGAACTAAAATTGCATGACTGAGATGGTGGACTTTGAGATAAAATTCGGAGATGTTATCCAGAATATGAGAGGAAGAGGCAGCAAATTATTTTCTGCCTGCTCACTCTGAAGACATCTATCATATCTTTCATAAACACGGAACAAAGGGTTTTGAAGAAAATCCACAGGCATGCCTTCAAACAGCACACAATTTGCATGCTGGCGTATGGTAATTTAAAGTACTTTCTTTTAAAGTATTTAAACATTTCTCATTGATTTCTGCCTTTAGAATATGTGATGTTTTTTTTTTAAACGGTTACATTAGCATATTCTAGACACTATACTAAACAGGGCAAATTAGTGTGAGACTGCAATCCCTTAAAAGCATTGATAGGATTGGAAATTTCTGCAGGTGATCTACTGAAAATGCGCAAATTAAAGAACACAGAGGCAGCCAGCCCATTTATATAATGACCAACTCAATCTACCAAGTGCAGCGTAAATTAGCAAGGGTCACAAAACAAGCAGAGACGATGATAATCAGGGTAATCTACTAACAACAGAGGCCCAAAATAACAGTTTTGGGCCGTTAAATAATGGTGCAAATACCAGTAAACTGATTAACGCAAACCTGAGTAAACCTCCTTGCATGATTTATTTAAATACTCACCTCCCATAATTGTTGTATCTGAAAAGGGAAACTCCTATAAATGCATATGCAATAAGGTCAGCCTCAAAAATAACTGCGTCCATGCGTTTTCATTGATAATATTTCTGTACGTGTCTTTAGTAAGAGGTTTTGCACTGGCACAAGCTGTTTGTAAAACTGGCCCTAAATGTATTGTCTAATCAAAATTATTATACCTATGTCCTTCCCTGCAATTTTGTGTAATTATAGGGAATACACTTTGTTAACTAAATCATTAGCAAACATTATGCAATACATTACAGAACATTAGACCATTTTCATTAATTTTAATTGCATGTACATAGATATGGTAAGCACAAGCATTTTATAATGCAGTGAAGGGCCTATAATAATAAATTAGTTAAAAACAGACAATGAGACATGAGAACACATTATTTTAAACCTGTATTCAACAGCTGTGACTTTAAAACCTTTGTTTGTCCAGTATATATAAATATGAATATTAATATTAATATTATAAACAGTATTTTTTAAGATATGGTAAACTCAAGCATATAGTCTGGAATAGTATAATCTGGTATCCAGCAGGTTTTTGGCCTGAAATGGCTATTAGAAGAAATAGATTTCATGATTTGCCACCATATTCTCCAGCCAATCTATTAACTTTATCTTGGCTGCTCACAGGTCCAAATGTCACCTGTGTAGGACCACAGGTGGTAACAAAGACTTGTCAGTGCTATCTAAATAGAATACAGCCATGCCCAACAGCTGTGCAAGTTCAAAAGCCAGTGTAGGGTTGTGTAACAAAATGTTCCACCCACATACAATATAACGGGATTACTCATTACAAGGACATATTGTGCCACCTGGAAAAGGAAGACAGAGCCCTGACTGTTTAGAAAGATAAATGTAGTTTTCTGCCTCACTTGCATACAATTTAATGTTATTTTGTTATTCTGCTGAGACTGGTACACTCAACAGCAATTAGCTATAGACAGTAATATGGTACCTGCTACACAAGCGTCCTGTGTTGGACATTAGTACATGCTTTTGTGAAATGAGATCCATTCCTCTCTTAAAAGGAAATGAGGGTTTTAACATTGCAGAATCTTGTCAGCACTTTCTTGCATCAAATAAACTTCCTTCGAGGAGCATTTTGGATGTAATCAGGGCAATATATTTGAGGAGATAAGCCCTTTTGTGATCAGTTATTCACAAGTAAAGACTAAGGACTTTGTGATCTAACACTATCCCAACTGGAGTCGGGTAATAATCATACTTTTATATATGCGCATAATAACAGAGAAGAAATCTAGGAACTTGTGGTTTATTCTTAAACTAGGTTAAACAAAAGACTCAATGATTTAGCAATTATGTGTCATTACAGTATGTGCTGTTCTAATGACAGCTATACACATTGAATTGAAATGTTCTGTCGGTCTTATACCCATTAAAACCGATAACACATACCCACTCAGAGCACATAATTATTTTGAATGCATTGTGTAAAATAAAACGGCATCTGACTACCAGCTTTTTCCTCATTAACTGTGCATTCTCAACAAAATTTAACTTGCCTAATCATATCTCATATATCAACATACCAGTTGGCCTTTGCCTTCCAAAATGTCAAATTCTTATCTTCAGCAATTTGGCTGCGCATGAACCTATTTAGGATCATTATCATGCTGCATGAATTCAGTATTTCCTTAATGACTGCAAGGCATCTGAGCCCCAGAGCTGCAAAACAACCCAAAATCACATGGATTTTGTTTTGTTGGAATGCATTTTTTTTCTCTTATGGTTCTCGTTTGATATATTATACCATTTCAGATGTTTGTGATATTTTCATGAACTATCTGGCTCATTTACATTACATTTGACACAGATGTTTTTCCCTGTTGCTTAAAAATAGACAAGTATGTGTCTGATTTACAGCAATGGGCCCTTAGTTTTACATATTAATTGTCATCTTATTGACTGGAAAATGACTTATCTCTCTCACTGTAAAATCTAATTAGCTGACCTTACCTACAAAAACCTATTAAACCAATAGCCTTAAAAATATGTTTGGCTCTAACGTTTGGCAAGAAATTGCTTATATTTCTCTGTGGACTTACTTGGATGTGTCAATTTCACCAAATGTGGGCTTTTCAAAGAGTGAGAACCATTTCATTAGATGCAAGTAAACATATCTCAGTGTCTATACATAACTTAGTTTAGTTTTACGTTAAATAAAAATAACTTCAGGTCTAGGACATATTTTATACTGTAATAAATTGAGATAATTTCCAGATATTTTTTAACATTTACATTTGTGTTTTTGGCAGATGCAATCAATTTTATTTTATTATTTTACCGTTTTGTTTAAGTTCATGCATTCCCGAGGAAATCATTTGAATATCAGCTGTTTTGCTACTAAAAGGAAAAATATGCATATGACTGTTTACTCAATGGCTTGATTTTGCCAGTGCATAAACAATCAGGCTTTAGAATTAACATAGTTAGCTATGTTCCCGAGTATAGCCCATGGAGGGCTCCAGATCCTCAGTTAAGCCCAGGGAGGGCTTCCGTCCGGTAACCCTGCTCATCGAGACCCACCCCCCCTCCCCATTGGATGTTGTACGGTGCGGGAGGGGGGAGTTATGAGATGGGGTTAATATTACCAGTTAAGACTGATGCCTCAGGTGAGTGGTAAAGTGTCTTAATCATAGAAATGCAATGTTCACCGAAACCAAAATATTGCAGAACTGCCCACATATAGTTCCACTCTAGCCTGTCAAAGGCTTTTTCTGCGTCAAGTGACGCAGTGAGTCTGCAAGATCAAGTACATGAAACAGTCGCCCCTTAATAAAACCAGTTTGGTCCTCTTTGATTAAGCTATGAATTACTTTCTCCATGTGAGAGGCAAGAGCTTTAGCATAAACTTTTAGTTCGCAAAGGGATGAGTGATACTGGTCTGTAGTTGGAGCAATCTAACGGATCTTTATCCTTTTTAAGAAGCAATGATATCAAAGATGTTATTTGGTCTCTATGAAATGTACCATACTCGATTGCAAAATTAAATGAATCAAGCATGAGAGTCCCAACCACATCCCATATTTCTAAATATAATTCAGGAGGGAGGACATCTAGGCCCGGTGACTTGCCCTTCTGAAGGCTTTTTAGTGCTTCATGGAGCTCCTCCAAACTTAACGGGGCCTCCAAAGAGTCTTTATCCAGCTGTGTGATCCAAGGCAGTTCTAATCTATCCAAGTACTCTTTACAAACTGACTCATCAAAATTGGTCTCAGTTTTGTATAGATTTGTGTAAAACACTTTAAATATGTTGTTGATCATCATAGGATTTGTGGTTACCTGGTCATTCGAAGATTTTATTATGCTGATATTTGCCTTAGACTCACATTCCCTCAGCCTGAGGGCCAATAAGTCTCTCAGATTCAAAATAATATTTTTGCCTTGTCCCATGTAAAATAAACTCTGACTTTGATTGTGAAAGTAAGTCAAATTTCGGACAATCGTGTAGCTTATTGATCAGAAAAAAAAAGGTTTTGTAAGTTTTGTAATTGGATCTTATTTTCTAATTGTGTAAATTGTCGGGTTTTCGCTTTGGTAAGAGCAGAAGAGAAACATATACAGAATCCTCGTATTGCACACTACGTCGTTTCCCACAATATTTGAGGGTTTACATCACAAGATATATTAATTTCGACAAACTCCTTTATATGATATTTTAGCGAATTAATGAATGTCTGATTATTTAGTAATGATGTGTTAAGACGCCACCTTGGACTTAATGTTGGAAAGGTGAACATTGCATAACACTGCAGAGTGATCAGACAATAAAATTGGTAAAATAGAGATGAAAGAATTAGATTAAATTAGAGATGGGCTGAGAAATATGTAATCTATCCTAGTTTTACGTCTATTAGAAAAAAAAGGTGAAGTCTGGATTCTCCAAAGATCTATTACATTAAGTTCCGTGATAAATTGATTAAAAAATGTAGAGGATGGTTTAGCTGTAGTATCAGAGTGAGATTTGTCCAGTGCAGGATTTAAGACCGCATTAAAATCACCACCCATCACTAAAGGACAATCAATCTGCTCAAGTAATATATTAGAAATATTTGTGAAAAATGCACTGTCTGCCTCATTCGGGCAGTAAATGGAGACCAGTGCTAACCTGTGATTATGTATTTTACAGCGTATAAAAACAAATCTACCTTCATCATCATTCAATTGTATGTTCATTGTATGTGCAATAGTTAAATGTAACTTCCTATCGACTAAGATAAGCACCCCCTTTGTTTTATTGCTAGCACAAGAGAAGGCTGCCAGTAATACTTGTTTTGAAAACGTGCCACATCGCATTGTTTTAAATGGGACTCTTGTATCAGGGCACAGGAAAGTGATTTATGGTGCAAATATTCTAATATCCGGGTATGCTTAATAGGAGAACTTAGGCTATTCACATTCAATGATAAGATATTCAGAACATGCATTGTGTGCTTGCAATGCCAAGATTATGTCTAAGTGAAGAGAAACAAAAGCAATGTCATACTGCCAGTGACATGTAAACGTTAGTATGTATCCTAGATACCAATCCACCTAGATGCATGATCCTTTTAAAAGAAAAGCAAAATAAATAAAAGTACTGATGTCTGTTGAAGGGCATAGAAAATAAAAAAGGAACAACAAACAACTATGTACAAAAGCCAAAGCAGACCGCACATTACCGAGAGTGTAGGTCTGCATAAAGGTCTGCATAAACAACATAAACAAATGATGACGCGTGACCAGTCCACTTCAACGCAAGACATGTCCCCAAAAGGTCCACTGAGCCAAAAGCCTAGTGATCGAACCTGCTCTACATTAGCCCGAAAAATAATAATAATAATAATAATAAAATTAAATAAATCATTATTATTTACTCGTCAGCGGACGAGCGTACAGTACAGGAGCAAGCTTCCAAAAAGTCTATAAGTCTACAAAAAAATTAACAAGTGTCCATGGCCACTGTAAGGAATTTTAACTCAGTTGTAAGGGAATTAATTATTATTATTGATTCAGGTTTTGATAGGACTCGGATTTGAAGAGCCTAATTCAACCTGATTCGAATTGATTCTAAATTTGATAGTTTACACTCTATCAGCTACTCGGCCAGCGAGAAGTTGATGTCAGTGTATATTACCAATTGAATATGTAAATTTTGTATTCTCCCTGGCCACGGGTGAAATACAATTATGATAATTTGTCAGCTCTTAAGAGAGGTAATTGTTATGAGTAAGCTACGAGCTAGGCAGCAAGCAAGGGATCTTTTTTTGGCAATAGATTTGACCTTGAAATTATATGACACCAGACAATCGATTATTTATAAATGAAACATGAAATTTATTGGCTATTCTAGATTACATAAACTTAAGCTAAAACACACAATACACACACACATAGTTTCAGAGGAAGGAAATTCTGTTAGCGGAGTTCTGAGTTTCATAGTTATACCTCGTTTTCACGAGTGATGTAAATTCACCTTAAGAATTCCCAGAGCAGAGAATTTTGTCTTAAATTTTACTGCTTATCTAAATTCACCCGTTCAGCAGATTAGAGAGTTGTTTGTTTACTTGCGTTCTGCTGGTTGACAGCTGAGGTGACTCCGTGGCTGATGCGGGCTTCCTGGAGGTCTTTGAGGAAAACCCCGTTACTGTTTGGTCGGTGACGTAGGAATGACGTCCTTTGGAAAACCCCTCGTTGGTCTGTGATGAAGCAGAGGCGTGAGCAGTTCTGCTGAAAGTCTTAGTTTGCATGACTTTCAGTTCTTTGAAGATTTCAACGAAGTATCACTGAAGTGTTTGAGTTTGAGATGTGGTAGTCGCTTTTGATGGTAAACGCGTGAGCACACGTGGGGTGCTCTAACACAGCGACAGGCAAGAGCAGGAGAAGCAGCAAGCAAACTAATCTGTCCTGTATTGGGTTTTTGCTCTGTGGCATAAGTCCATCCCCTGATGCTGCCTTCCAATCGGCTTCTTGCAAGGCGGAGCGTGCATACATTAACTAGAGGCTCTCATTTATATGAGGACACCTATAATACCATGTTGATACGTCTATAAAGTCTCTTAAATGCAAATTGTGATGAGAGGGGCGGGGCCGAGAGCCGTGGGAACGGAGCGAGGCGAATGCGTGACACCTGCGCCACTCACCGGTCTCGAGTCTCACGGAGGAGCTCCGGAAGGATACAAAGGAGGAGTGACGACAGGGAAAGACGAGAGAGGACCAGGCCTGGATTTTATTTTGTGTTTTGGTTTCGCTTGTGCGTGGCAGTCGTCCCCGAGGGGCTGTCGCGCTATTTTGTGTTTATTTTATTATTAAAGTTTTGTTTGAGTGTTCGCCGGTTCCCGCCTCCTTCTTCCCGACCTACAAACTACGTTACACAAATATTGTACATACTATTAAAGTTTACTTCATTTCAACCTCCTGCATTTCTGGTTTCCATTCGTTTAAGATTAAACTTCACACATTACACACATGTTAATACCCTCATTTTCTAAAAAGGGGTAATTAAACACTGGTTAAAGTTGCACCGATTACATGAAACACGTCAAGCATATATATACAACATACAACATACTATTTGTGACTCTATGCTCTGATAATTTTATACTTTCAATGATTAGCAACGATTGTCAAATAAATCTTGTCTCTTTCCTTTGGAATGCGGGGGGAAAAGGGAAGGGTCCTTCGGTCATTCTCAGGTCAGATCTGAGAGTCCGCTGGAGAATCTCCTGCTGGACAGGGAGCTATAAAATGATCTCTTTTGTTGATC
>NW_015506226.1:703867-717431 GCF_001515645.1 Sinocyclocheilus grahami | reverse complement strand
TCTCTTTTGTTGATCGGATTTTAGCAATTTATGCGTCAAATGGTCAGGGGTATCCCTATCTGGTCCTTGAAAGCCCGTAAAACGCTTTTAAGCACTGTGAGAGTACTGTTTTTTTTTAGCGTATCTTGAGAGATAGCCAAACAGTCCAGGAAATGCTTCACCTTCACTGACCCTGCATGAGTTTTACGACTGCATCTGTTGGATAGGAGTTCTTCAATTTGTCTCAATGGAATGTGAGGGTTTGATGTGTGTCTCCATCATGTAGGTGGGTCCGTTGTGAGACATAGATCCTACACCACCTTTATATTGTCCTCTTCGGGGCAGTTAGGATCACCACAGACCTCATCATTAATTTTACCTCGTTGAGCTGAAAGTATGGAGACGGTAGCCGTTGCCTTCCCACTGCTTTGTAGCACTGCAGAATATGTCTTCAGTGACAGTGAAGTAACAAAATCCTCCGCCTTTTGAGGAGAGTCGAACATCATCTGCTCACCCTTGTGCCGTAGATGAATTACCGCCGGATAGGTGAGGAAGGGCTGGAGACCAAGTGCTATAATCTTCTTCAAGACTGGATTAAAGCTCTTTTTCTTGGTAGTTGTGGCTGGACTAAAGTTGTGGCGGGAAAAAATAGTAGTGTGACATTGTACTGCATATATTTCACCGGATATGCCTGCCGAGCACCTTTCAGAATCGCCGACCTGTCATGCCATCTTAGTACACGGAAGATGAGAGTATGCGGCCGATCGGAGTTTTTCCTTCCATCATACACGCGATGGGCAGTGAAGGGATCCACTTGGAAAGATTAGCTCTGAGGAAGCCAGCTGCATCAAAGCCTTCCGCCCCCTCCAGCAACCCCGCCAGTCATATGTTATTTCTCCTGATCCTATCTTCAATGTCCATAATATTTTTGGTGAGTTGTTCCAGCTGATTTCTTTGTTTGTGACTGTCCTCCTATCATCATGTGCAGCTGCTTGAACGGAATCGACCCGGTCACATGTCATTTTGCTGTGATGGCTAGCTTTTCAACTTCTGCTTTTAGCTCTTTTACAGAATCGTTGGTCATTTGTATATCCAAATGTAAAACACGGAGTGCTGGGGTCAGTACAGAGCCTATCGCATTTCTTACAGTCTAAGCCACTACCGAATCAAGAGTACTTTGTTGCTCTTTAAGCGCTAGCTTGATACCGTTAGCTATAGCAGCATCGAGATCCTCTCTGGAGATGGTGGAATCTTTGAATTTTTTCTTTATTGGCAATTGTTCACTCTCTCTTTTCTGGTTGTCCTTGACTGCTGGGGTACTCATAGTGGGCTAAGTAAAGAGTGGTTCAAAATTTAATGACAAGATATATACAATTTCTGACAAAGTGAGCAGATCGAAGGACTATGTGTGCATTGTTGCCGAAGGGTCGTGTCATCCCCATGATCAGACACAGTTGAAAATAAACAGCCATTTCCAAATGTTAGAAACTTTCCGAATGTACAGGCCAAAGAGATGAAGAAACGTTTAAATGTATCTGTGCAGTCTGCTGATGTATTTATCTCCATACATAACCCCCACCCCCAGAAATAGAAAGTGAGTTATTTTGGCAGTTTGGTTTCAATAAAAGCTGTTTTTTTTGTGTTTGTTTTTCTGGTCAAACAAGGAAATTTTAGGACTTCTAAAACATACTGTATACTATCATTCATTACTCCTAAGGCAATAAAGGGACATTAAGATAGATAGATTAAGAGTGTATTCACACCTGTCTTGTTTGGTTCGATTGAATCGAACTCAAGTTCGTTTCCCCTCTTGGTGCGGACCTTTTTGGAAGGTGTGAATAGAGCAATCGCACTCAGGGGCGGACCAAACAACCATACCGAGACCCAGCTGAAGAGGTGGTCTTGGTCCGCTTCCAAACGAACACTGGTACGGTTCATTTAAGGTGTGAATATGACCCGACCTCAATCCGACCCAACTGCAGAAATCACGCTCAGAAACGCTCTGGTATTTGCGTTTTAATGGCTTAAATCACTTGTTTTTAAACCACAATGCTTAAAAACACATGCAAATTATGAGTTTTCCTGACCATGGCATACAGCAATGTGATGTGAGCTTGCTAAATAGGCAAAAAATTGCCGCAAAAATTACCATGACTATGTTAGGGGAAAATAGTAAGGAGATATTTGAATTATTTATTAATAAACTAGTGTTTTGTGAGCAAGTGTCGCAAAGATGAAGTTGATGATCCTGACTCGCCATCTCATCATTGGACACGCCTTTAGAAAGAAATGTAATCTTTACGGATTACATAATAATAAGAGTTTTTGTTTTGGATTTGAATTATTTCGTTTTGTAGTAATTTAAAGCTTTCTATAGATATATTCATCATGTCTGTAAGGAAAATATTCGCTGAGTTTCGATTCATTTTTGTGAAGCGCTCCTGTTCAAGACCCGAGACGGCAAGCGGATCCTATTTGTTTTCTTTATTTTACAAAAGCCCTTGATATTGTGAGTGCACACAAATAAAAATAGACCCTTTACAGTTCCAAACGAGGTATTTTGCTTACCCTTATGAACAAAAAATTACAGTGTATTTAATTTGTTTCCACTGAGTCCTGAAGCACGATTCAGCTTCCATTCTCCTCACAAACAATTGGATATGCACCTAATAGCGCACGTTTATATAGGTTAAACCCCAGACACTGCGTGCCTGTTGTACGTGGCCCCCAGCCGGTGGTGGAGGCATCCGTGTAAACCACAGCATGCCTGGAGACCTTTTCTAGGGGCACTCCTGCCCGGAGAAATGCAAGGTCTGACCACGGGGTAAAGGTTTGGCGACAGGCCGGTGTAACTTGGACCCGGTGAGTGCCACGCTGCCATGCCCACCTCGGGACTTGGCCATGAAGCCAGTGCTGGAGCGGTCTCATATGAAGCAGCCCCAGTGGTGTAACTGCCGCTGCAGTTACCATATGCCCCAGGAGCCTCTGAAATAGTTTCAGTGGGACCGATGTCCTGCCCTTGAACAAATTCAAGCAGGTAAGCACCGACCGCGCACATTCCTCTGTGAGGCGTGCGGTCTGTCTGCTGAGACTGAGCTAGTATGAGCCAGTCGTTGGGAATGCAAACGCTCTGTTCTCTCAGGGAAACAAGGGCTGCCTCCGCAACTTACGTGAAGACACGGGGCGACAGGGACAGCCCGGAGGGCAGGACCTCGTACTGATATGCTCATCCTTCGAACGCGAACCGCAGAAATGGTCTGTGGCGCAGAAGGATCGACAAAAGTACGCATCCTTCAGGTCGATCGCTGCAAACCAATCTCGGGGACGGATACACCCGAAGATGCGTTTCTGCATCAACATTTTGAACGGTAACCGGTGAAGGGCCGGGTTCAAGACACGCAGATCCAAGATTGGTCGTAACCCACCGCCTGGGTACAATGAAGTAAGGGCTGTAAAGCCCTGAGTTGATGATCCTAACTCGCCATCTCATCATTGGACACGCCTTTAGAAAGAAATGTAATCTTTACGGATTACATAATAATACGAGTTTTTGTTTTGGATTTGAATTATTTCATTTTGTAGTAATTTAAAGCTTTCTATAGATATATTCATCATGTCTGTAAGGAAAATATTCGCTGAGTTTCGATTCATTTTTGTGAAGCGCTCCTGTTCAAGACCCGAGACGGCAAGCGGATCCTATTTGTTTTCTTTATTTTACAAAAGCCCTTGATATTGTGAGTGCACACAAATAAAAATAGACCCTTTACAGTTCCAAACGAGGTATTTTACTTACCCTTATGAACAAAAAATTACAGTGTATTTAATTTGCTTCCACTGATGTCCTGAAGCACGATTCAGCTTCCATTCTCCTCACAAACAATTGGATATGCACCTAATAGCGCACGTTTATATAGGTTAAATGTTTAAACTAACATTGTGATGCGCTTTATGATTTACATCTATAGATTTTATTTTTGGCAAGTCGTAATTACAACATCGTATGACATTGTCTCATATGATGCTCATAAGTTTCTTCATATTGTGTTAGTATCTGATAACAGCAAATCAGTAAAAGAATAAAAATTGCGCTACGAAAGATCTCCATGATTAGCCTGTTTTTGCACTTCCTGTTTTTCCCTACGTGAGAATTTCTGTCCAATGAATGGATGACCTTAGTACACGTGTGGTTTTGTTCACAATTTCTGGTTCACTTGCAAAAAGGGACGTTTAAAAGCAAACCACACCAAACTAAAAAAAATCAACATTGTATTTGGTCCGGACCAAAGCAAGTGAACCACTCTAAAAGGTAATAGTATCTCAAGTCAGTTCAGTGTTGGTTCAGTTCAGATCAATAAGAGCAATCGTTACTGAGAGTTTTGTATTATTTCATACAATCTGACTACAAAAAACATGCAATTTGTACCCTCATTATGCTACAAGGTCCCCTGTAATATATACCAAAATTATCCGGCAAACCAGAGTCCTTAATAAACCAGAGTGCATTCTCCACAAAAATAGAAAAATCGGCAGTGCTAGTTCTTCTTCCGTTTTTTTGGCACGTTGCATCCTGTGTGCATATCGCCACCTTCTTTTGCAGTCATGGATTATTTATAATAAATTTCTTCCTTGTTTTGGAGTTTTCCTATTCTTACACATGTATACACATATCTATAGAAATATTCCTACTTATATAATTATTCGATACTCCATCCCATTCCTTCTCCCCAGGATCCACCTGGCACTGTGTGTTCAGCTCCTCCAGACTAAATCGGTAGTGCTAGTTGTCACCAAGTCAGTCACCTATACAGCACCAGACCCATCAACTCCACCTATTCGTTCTCCATCACCGGAATTCTAATCACCATCACCTGCGCCCAATCAGCACACGGCACCTTATAAACACCCTGCTCACCAGTCTCTCGTTTCACTCGATGACAGACTACTTACCTGGACACTCTCCTGTGTATTACTTATCTTCATGTTGGATTTCCTCTTGGGTGTATTTTATTACAAGTGACAGTGAGTAAAATTATGTTAATGTGTGGGAATAGACTATTAGCAATGCAAGAGAGATTAGTGGCAACCATGATGGTGACGCTAACGGGCTATAAGCTAATAGTGGATTCGGGAAATCAAAATAAATCTAGTGATAGCAAGGCACTCTGGTTGTTTTTGTTGTAGAATACAATGGGGATATATTCACACATTATAGAAACGAAAATGATGGTGTATAAAATGTAATATTAGGATAAAAAAATAGACTAAAGAATTAACTTGACGGAGCTCAGACTCAAAACACGTGGCAGCAACAAAACAATCTGTCATTGCCAAGCTACGAAACGTTACCTGTTTCTGTTTTCTTGATGGAGGCCAGTGTAAGCAGGAGCAGAGTTTTCATTGAGAGAAACTCTAGCTCAACTGACTGCAAAAAGCTCAAATGGGCCCTGCTGTAGTGTTTTAAGCACCAGAGACAGGTCCCAAGAGGGTATGGCGAGGGACCGGGAAGGATTTAACCTCTCACCGCCCTAAGGAACCTAATGACCAGGTCATGCTTCCCAACCGACTTCCCTTTCACGGGGTCGTGGTTAGCAGCAATCTTTTTTTTTTGCAACATAGACTTAAAGGGTGGAGGGAGACAGCCTTTGCTCCAACCCTTGCTGGCAAAAGGAAAGCACGACCCTGATCGGGCATCTCTGTGGGTCTTCTCGGTGAGAATAACACCACTCGACGAACAGGTCCCACTTCAAGCCATAAGCGTGTCTCGTAGATGGAGCTCTAGCCGAAGTGATGGTATCAAATATCTCTTGGGGTAGGTCACCTAGAACCTCCAGGGACCAGACATGAAGTTTCCAGAGGTCTGGACGCGGGTGCCACGGGGTGCTCCATCTCTGAGTCAGTAGATCCTTCCTCAGAGGAATCTGCCAGGGAGGGGCTGTCGCAAGGAGTATTAGTTCGGGGAACCAGGTCCGAGTGGGCCAATACGGCGCCACAAGCAGAACCTGCTTGTAACTTGGAGGACTGTGCTGCCATGCCCACCTCGGGACTTGGCCATGAAGCCAGTGCTGGAGCGGTCTCATATGAAGCAGCCCCAGTGGTGTAACTGCCGCTGCAGTTACCATATGCCCCAGGAGCCTCTGAAATAGTTTCAGTGGGACCGATGTCCTGCCCTTGAACAAATTCAAGCAGGTAAGCACCGACCGCGCACATTCCTCTGTGAGGCGTGCGGTCTGTCTGCTGAGACTGAGCTAGTATGAGCCAGTCGTTGGGAATGCAAACGCTCTGTTCTCTCAGGGAAACAAGGGCTGCCTCCGCAACTTACGTGAAGACACGGGGCGACAGGGACAGCCCGGAGGGCAGGACCTCGTACTGATATGCTCATCCTTCGAACGCGAACCGCAGAAATGGTCTGTGGCGCAGAAGGATCGACAAAAGTACGCATCCTTCAGGTCGATCGCTGCAAACCAATCTCGGGGACGGATACACCCGAAGATGCGTTTCTGCATCAACATTTTGAACGGTAACCGGTGAAGGGCCGGGTTCAAGACACGCAGATCCAAGATTGGTCGTAACCCACCGCCTGGGTACAATGAAGTAAGGGCTGTAAAGCCCTGTATTAATATTGGCTGGAGGAACTGGCTCTATCGCATCCTTCGCCAGTAGAACTGCGATCTCCACACGCAAGACAGGAGCATTGACCGCCTTCATTGTCGTGAAGTGGATGCCACTGAATTTGGGGGGATGCTGGGCGAACTGAATCGCATAGCCGAGGCTGATGGTCCGCAGAAGCCAACGAGATGGGTTGGGTAGCGCTAGCCAGGCACCCAGACACCGTGCAAGCGGGACCAGTGGAACCACCACCGTACCCGCAGTGGGGCAGCGAGGTTGGAGCAGACTGGAGAGGGGTCTGACTGTGCGGTGCAACGCTTACCTGAAATGTTTTGAATTGAAATATTCACAGCTGAAATATTTTAGCCCCTAAAAATGCAAGCCCTGAAAATACAAGGCATTAAAATGCAAGGACTGTTAATGCAATGCACTATTTTTTTCAGTTCAATTCAATATGCTTTTTTGTTTCAAAGATATTTGTCATTATTTTACTTCCATACTACTTCCATACAGGATGAAGTTTAATGGACTCTGAATCTTTGATGGACAATTCCAATTTGCGTGTTTGCCTTGGTTTAGAATTTAGTGGACATTCTACTCTGTAAATGGACTGCAAATGTTTTTCAAGAAAGTCTAATGCTTTTTTAGGTTGTTTATGCTGTCCTAAAATTAAATATTTTGACTTGTCAGCTGTATTTAATTGTAATTTTGTTGTTGTTTTTTCTGGTATACTTTGTATTGTTTCCCTATTAAATAGTGGGAACAGTTCTAGGATTTCAATTTTCAAATATGAGCTGATGTAACTCTTGTGTTTCTTGTCAGAAGTGGAACAGGCAGAATTTTACTTGACTTACTTATAGTATTATATTTTATAAGTTATATGTATATAGTGTTTTATAATATATACTTATAGCTGCAAGCAGCATTTAAGGGGCCACGCACAAAGACGTAGCAGTCATGCCAGCATGGCTGGGAGCATCAGACCAACTGCAACAATGAGTGGTTAAAGACATTTTTAGATTACATTTGTCAAAATGGCTGAAAAATCACAAATACAATCATTAGTAATACAATTTAATTGCTTATCACTTTTGACCAATGGGTGGCACTGTTATACAATTATTATGGTGTGGTCAGTGAGATGATAATGACACATAAAAAGTTTGGTGTTAATACGCCAAAGCGTTACAGAGTTGCAGTCTGAGAATCAGCTTGGCATCATGCCGACATTTTCATTAATGTGTTATTTGAGAACAGTATGGTCTATCAAAAAGCTTTTGCTAACTTTTTTTCCAGCATGATCTGAAGATGATCTGAGGCAAATTTGGTGAAAATCAGACCAACAGTTTAGGAGGAGTTCGAAAAAGTAGGCTTTCAAAGAAAAAAAAAAAAAAATGTCAGAGTGCAAGTTCGACCGAATATGGTGTAACCCAGAGTGATTACAGATAGAGTTTAATATAAATAAATAAATAGTTAGCCAGTAGGGTTCACTAAAAGAAAAAGAAAAAATAAACAAATTAATAATTCAGATTTTTCTTATGTTGTGAATGTAAGAAATGTATATAGTTGTTTTTAAATGTTTTGTCACCTTTAAGAGAATGTGAGATGTATTTCACTGCCGATCTAACAGGTGAGAGGGAATGGAAAGCAGGCAGATGATCGGTGCGTTACAAACGGGATATATCGCCCTACGAAGGGTACTTTGGAGTTTTAAAAAATCATGGTCGCCATATAGAAGGGTCGTTCCAAACCGAAGTGCTCAAAACTGGCCACTTCAAAGGGCCCTTCGGAATGAAGGATTTCGAAGGGTACAACTGATGGACATTTCAGGCCCCCATGATCCTTTGCACAGGGAAGTTGTTTGGCGTCACAGAATTCGACTTCACCTATAAATGCATGCATAGTATTTTTCTATACTACTGTAATATATACACGAGTTAGATTTGGTACATTATTATGGTCAAAATGACATTGTACTTCAACAAAAATATTTTACAGCTACCTTTATCAGTCCATTCAAATGTTTAAAATACATAGACACTGTGACGAGTGGGGGCGGGGCCGAGAGCCATGGGAACGGAGCGAGGCCGGTGGAGTAACTGATAATGAGCGACACCTGCACCACTCACCGGTCTCGAGTCCCACGGAGGAGCTCCAGAAGGATAAAAGGAGGAGCTACGACAGTGAAAGACGAGAGAGGACCAGGCCTGGATTTTATTTTGTGTTTGGTTATTTTATTAAAATCTTAAATGTTCGCTGATTCCTGCCTTCTTCTTCCTGATCTACAAATATTGTTACAGACACAATATACATTACAAATACATATTACATTATATTGCATTCACAAATATAGATTTAACATAAAAGATGATTGGGGGTCAACCAGCATACAAAATGTAGGACGATGGCGCCTCCTTGATCGTCTCATTAAGGTAACACTGAAGTGCGTTCCAAAAAAAGAGTTTTTTTGACTCCTACAACCTTCATCCCTTCGAAGCTCTCACTCCGGAGGGTAAAAACTTTGAAGGGATTAGGGCATAGGGATGAGTGCTTCCGAATGGAACGCAGGGGATGTCAGCAGTACGTGGAGGAAGAGAGGGGAAATGCGGACACTAGACAGAACGTCTAGAAAGATATTGATCCTGTTGAACTGAACTAATTTTTTATTTTATTTTTTTATGAGTGACTGAGTTATTTTGAATGTTTTTATTGTGAACACTGTGACGGCATGGACTGAATTTGTTATCGCGTCAGAAAAAATGGTGAACCACCCAGCGAATCTTGATTAAAGCAAAACCACCAAAAGATGGAAAAAAAACTTGTGCTGGATAACAGAGTGAACTGACATCGAACTCTTTTCCCTTCTTAATTGACAGTTGCTTATTCTTTCCGTTCAACAAGGCAGTAAGCCTGAACTGTTATATTCAACATCTCATTGAGGTATTGAAGATTGTTTTTCCTTTTGAATTCATACTTGGGTTTATCAAAAAATAAAATAAAATTGGACAAACCATCTAGAATGAATTTGGAAAAAAGTAGGTTTTTGAGTAATTCAGTTACTTTTGAAAAATCTTGACCATAAAAATGTTTTCTTTTTCTTTTCTTTGTCCTCTTCTAAACTCAGTGGTTGAAAAGTTATTAGAATATACATAAGTGCAAATTTTATCTGTTGGTGGTGCAGGAGCTGTTTGAGTTAGAGTCTCCAAACTTGCAATAGTTAATGTTGAGACTGTCCTCTATATGTGTGCAAAATTTCATAACTGTCCTGCAAGCAGTTCTATGGGCTGCCATAGACTCATGAATGGAAGAAGAAGAAGAACAACACTAACGGATACAAGAGGTGCCTTCACCTTCGGTGCTTGGCCCCTAATAATAATGGACAAATGTTTGTCAGATGTGATCATTGCAGATCACTAGAATTCCTATTTTTGTTTGCATTTTAATTTGTGTTCTCACTGAAAAAGAAGCTTTCAGATGGAGAAATTAAGTGCATGTCAGAGACAGCTGTTTGCATGAAAGCACTCTGTGTCAAACATTACCACCATTTGTTGCCTTTATATGACAGGGACTTCACTTACTAGAGAGAGCGATAATACTTAATGTAATTAACTATAAAGTTTTTTTTTTTTAATGACTGGTAAAGGGAAGATTCAGAATGAACTAATTTCAGTTAGTGTACTTCAACTACTGGTAAAGCAAATGTAAAGAGAGTCCACATAACTGATGATGCCCTCATTGCAATATGTACAAGTTGATGTAGAATCTAATCAGTGAAAATAGTCCCTTTTTCCAATTAACCAGTGCCCATCTGGAAAGAAACCTATAGGACATCTATGACTTGTTTGTATGGGTTTCTATAAGAAACGTTTGGGATTAGATGATGGCTAGCGTAGGAAGACTTAGCAATAAATTTAATAGTCCCATTGACAGTACTGTAGATTTGCAATGTGCAGTGATGGATGGAAGATAACATTAAACACTTTTTTTTGGCACACTTGTTAATGCACAGGAAAAAAGTTAATGCACTGTGTGGTACCGGTGCATACATTTATTGAAGGTGTGATTGCACTTTCAATAATGACTTTTCAGAAATGAATGGATCATGAAAAGCCACACTTCTTCAGATGTGTCATTTAGACCACATTTTTTCTTGGTAAATGCTAACTTACCAGAGCGGCATATAATAAAGTATACTTAGGTTACATTAAAGTGCACACTGCATTCTAAGCTATGCCTAAATAGTCAAGGTATGAGTATGCAGTGCTATTAATATAAATAGCAAACTAGATTAAAAAAAAAACATAACTTTGCACCAATTAACAAGGCATAAGCTTTAAATGAAGTAACACAACACATGGCTATGACAGTTATTATAAGTTAATTTTATGACTGATATTTGCAGAATCTCAGAATCTCCATTCATATTTGTGGGATAGGAAATATTTTGACTATTTAATAATGCATGGAAGCTAAGGGAAAAGCAAGTACTGTGATGTCATCTTTTTCATTCATGGGCATGCACTTATATTCACACTGAGTTTGTGGATCAATAGGTACAACCAGTTCCATTAATGCTGTTAGACACTTCTTTCTAAACCAGCAGAGAGCTCCAGATGGGCCCAAAGAACTCAAACAAAATAATTACTTTCTGGGGAAAGTAGCACATGGATATTTAATTTTTCCACACACAGATGTTGCTGAGAGGGAATGATTGGTGTGCCATTCTCATCAAAATCTTGATTTCATGCTTTTTACAGTACACAAAAAAAATGCTGGGTTGCTTTTTGAACCCAAATGCTGGGTTGAGAACGTGGACGTGGACGTGAAAGAGAGTACGCACGTCACGTTAACATCGGACGACACCAGTGCGAGAAGCCGCCATTTTGTCAGCGTCTTCAGAGGGATGCGAGTGCAAGACGGTTTATGGTAAGTAAAGATTAAAAATGTCATCATTCATTGTTTGAGTCCGGTAGTATTTTGAGATTTCATGGAAGGCGGAAATATTCCGAAAATAACTTATATTGAAAAATACGCGGATTTCGCCTCAGAAATAGTCTTAACTCTTTTACTGAACGGAAGAGGTGCTTTTAATATAACGTCAGTGAGTGTCTTATATTATATTTACATAAGATTTTACAATATTTATATTTTTTGAGGTGTTAAGAGAGGGTTATTAACACATTTCCGTGAATTCGTTATCTTCTTTTTGCAGTTAAATTGAATGTAGTTTCCTAAAGGAAATGGTGTTATGTAATAAAGACTAGCCTAATTATTTTAAGGCTGATGAAGTGATAATTGTTAAAAGTAATGTTTTGCATGTTATATTTCAGACTTGTTGAGCTTTGTGTCTTCATTGTGCCTGTGCCGGGAGTTAACAACACAGAACCCTGCTTGTGTGAGAAGGCTGGCGGCCGCATTTGTTTATTAGGGAAGTAAACTTCAGAATTCCATGTTTTCTTTTTTTTTTTACCAAGAGTAAAATAATGTTTGTTGTTTTTGTAGATGTTGAAAGCCAGAGACATAGGAGAGCATCATTCTTTTGAGACTGATATGAGTTATTTTTAGAAAATAATTTTTAGAAAAAAATTGTTTCCATTGTCTCCAGCCTGTTTACTTCACATTTTGATGCAACTACAGTATGATTACATGTTCCTATTTTATTTAAACCACTGATATCCATGTTTTTCATTGCAGAACTCAAACCAACTTTGGAGTTGTCTGATTTGGAGAGTCATCATTCTTGGTCTTCCTTTCTTAAAGGAATAGTTCACACACAAAAAAATTATTTACTTGCTCTCATGTCATTCCAAACCTATAAGTCTTTTGTCTATCTTTAGAACACAAATGAAGGTATTTTAAATTTTCCCTCATAATTTTTTGTTAAGTTATTGTAGAAGTAATCCATGCCAATATTTATATATGAATAAATCTTAAATTATATCATAGCGAACATGTCTGTTCAGAAGAAAATACTGGTCTCCCAGACTTGCAATGGAGGACAAAAATTAAGAGAATATTAAATATATTTATTTGTGTTCCAAAAATTAGCAGAGTGTGTATGGGTTTAGAACAATACGGGTGACAATAAATTATGACCATTTTAATTTTTTGGTGAACTAATGCTTTAAAGAGCAGCCCTCCACGTACATGAAAATGTATGAGGTATGTGAATGTCGTGTCTGTTTTAATGTTTCAGTAAAGAAGTAGCTTTCTGAAACCAATATATTTATTTAAACAATATTCCATGCCCTCACACTAGTGCTGCCATTATAGCATTCTAGAGCGCTGTGGTAGACAGAGACATTAAACAACCACACAAAATGGTTGAAATTATAAAACAGACCATTTACCTATCCTTACAGATGTGGATGCACCCGAAGATGCGTTCCTGCGTCAATATCTTGAACGGTAACCGGTGAAGGGCCCGGTTCAAGACACGCAGGTCCAAGATTGGTCGTAACCCACCGCCTTTCTTGGGTACAATGAAGTAGGAGCTGTAAAACCCTGTCTTCATATTGGCTGGAGGGCCAGCTCTATCGCATCCTTCGCCAGTAGGACTGCGACCTCCGCCCGCAAGACAAGACCATCGGCCGCCTTCACTGTTGTGAAGCGGATGTCACTGAACTTGGGGGGACGCCGGGCGACTGAATCGCATAGCCGAGCCTGACGGTTCGAAGGAGCCATCGAGACGGGCTGGGTAGCTCTAGCCAGGCTCCCAGACACCGCGCAAGTGGCATCAACGGAACTACAGGCGTACCTGCAGTGGGGCAGTGCGGAAGAACGCAGAGAGCCAGCCAGGGCGTCTCGTAGCCGGTCCGAGACGGGGTCTGCTTAACATCACCCGAAGAGCAGGTCCTCCACCTCTGGGTTGCCCATCTCAAGGCCTCTTACTCTTTCGCTTTCCACTAGGTTTGGCGGGGGCCTGGACGGGCGGGGCGGTGGCAGGGGGCCGCCCTCGGTGACGGCAGCAGCTGCACGC
>NW_015506226.1:699599-703189 GCF_001515645.1 Sinocyclocheilus grahami | reverse complement strand
CCACATCATCTTTACAAAGACGTAACGTCAAGTTTGCCACGCAACCCTAAAACTAAATCAAACAGTTTATTTAAGAAGGAATAAGAATTAATTTTTAATTAATTTAAATAATTTAATTCTATCATAATTTGAGCTTTTGACATTTTCAGCACGGTCATAAACATTACTGGATGGCAAAGGATTAGTTGATCCTCCTCATCAAGCGTACAAAATACTAAATACACTAATATCTGATCTGGTCTGATTTGTGTTGTTCTCTTTCACTTTAAACTCACCCTACTGCAACTTATATGCAGCTAAATAAACAAAAGAAACACTCAAAACCCACAATGAATATTTGTAGAACAATTCCTAAAGAAATGGCCAAACTAGAAACACTGCAGTTAAGGTCAGAACGTTTGCTTGGTTCACTCTCCATCCAGATGCAGGCCGTGATGATCCTGTACCTTGAGTTTAGTAAGTAGTTAACAGTTAATTAATTATGATTAGCCCCCCATCAAGTAAATTCAAAATAATGCATTAATAAGCTATTGGTAGATGTTAGTGTATGGACCGTTAATAATGAGTTAATTGTGATGGGCCCGCTCAAGTAAAGGCATGACAAAATAATACATTAACAAACCACAAGATGTTAGTTTATGGGTAGTTAATAGTGAGTTAGTAATAATGGACCTCTCACAGTAAAGCCATGACACATTTACATATCAAATAAAATACCATTAAACATACTGTAAGAGTCATTTTTATTCTTTTACACCAACAGTACTTAAAACAAAGATAAAGGTTATTTATAGTTATTTTATTATTAATTTACGTCATTAAACATACTGTATGTGTCACAATCTGTGATGGTGAGGAACGATGGAGATGAGAAATAAACGAAACAGTCTTTAATCCATGGAACACAGGGTACATCAACACTGGAGACAGCAGGAAACACATCAACGTAACGAGTAGAACCGACAGAGACAGACTGCACAGACTAGGACTTAAATAGTATGGCAAATGAAGATAATTACTGACACACACCTGGACCAAATAACACAATCAACGGGAGACAAAAACTGGGTCACGGAGCACATGGGGAACAAAAACACAACAAAATCAGTCCAGGGGCGTGACAATATATGGACTCAAAAGAAAGCCCAAAACCCAAACATACCTGTAAAGACACACATGAGGTAAAATATAAAGGTCAAATATGGTGCGTCCAAAAGCTATTTGAAGCATACAATTAAATGACAAAACAATGCTGTTACATTACTGTACATAACTACAAAAAATTACAAATATTCTTTGTGGGTTTTGAGTATTTTTTTGTTTTGTTTAGTTTTTTTCTGCGAATACGTTGCAGTAGGGTGAGTTTTTAAGTGAAAGAGAACAACACAAAACAAACAAGATCAGTTATTAGTGTAATTACTATATTCTGCACTTGATGAGGAGGATCAATCCTTTGTTTATGTCCATGCTGAAAATGTCAAAATCTCAAATTATGATATAATTTGAATATAAATTCATTTCAAAGTGTGAGCATCTCTTATTCCTTCTTAAATAGACTGTTTGATTTAGTTTACCCGTAAATGTTAATTAATGCATTAACTATCAAACATGTACTAACATGAATTTAAGGCTGCCGTTATTCGTACATTAATCTATATGACTCCAGTCATAGTTAAGGATAGCTCTTCATTAGTTCATTATTAGTTAACACCTTTAAAAATCATTAGTATATGATGATTTAAGTATGAATATAGGCATTAGTACATGATTATGCATGTACCCTTACTGTAAAGTGTTACCATTTTTTTTCTTTCTTTTTTGGACTTTTGACCTTTATTGTGATAGGACAGTGTGACGAGTGGGGCTCCGTTTAGGATAAAAGGAGGAGTAACGACAGTGAAGGACGAGAGAGGACCAGGCCTGGATTTTATGTTTTTTTATGCGGCAGTCATCCGTGAGGGGATCCGCTTTTACTTTCGTTTTGTGTTTGATCTATGAACATTTGTTACAGACCGTAATTAGACAGAAAATGAATTAGGAGAGAGAAATAGGGGGGACAGGATCAGGAACGGTCCACGACCCGAACTCAGGACGCCCAAGGCACATCTGTGCTATAGGTCAGCACATTGCCCATGAGGCTATCGGTGCAGACTATACACTGCTTTTTTCACTGAAGTATTTATTGTAAAATACAATCTATGATCAAATCATAGCATTAAACAAGTATAAAATATCACATTCAAGTCAAAATACACCTTTGATGATAATATTAATGTCCACCAGTAGTTTAAGAACTTAGGTATATGACATTTACCTATTAAAATAAATAAATTGAGAACATATCCAAATACACTATATGGCCAAAAGTTTTCTAATTAAGGGTTTGGCTATTCCAATAACTCCAGTAAAAACAATACTTAATGGTATAAAATTACATTCTAGAGAACTGTGTGCTTTTAACTTTGATGCAGCAGTTTGGGGAAGATAATTTTCTTTTTTAGCATGACAGTGTCCCTAGGCACAAAGCAAGGTCCACAAAGAAGTTGGTCTTACCAAGTTTACTGAAGGACTTGACTGGTCTGCACAATCCCCAGAGCTAAACCCCAACACTTCTTATATGAACTAGAACAGTGAGCCTGGCCCCATCACTCAGTGTCAGTGCCTGACCTAACTGATGCTCTGGTGTCTTGTTGAACATTTAATTTAAAAAGCATGGCAAAAAGCATGAATCCCTCCCTTTGCAACAACAATATCTACTCCTCTGCAAAGCTTTCTACTACATTTCAGAACATGGATCCTGAGATTTGCTCCCATTTAGGCACAGAGCATCACTTGAGTCAGGCAATAAAAGTGGTCAATGGGACCTGGCTCTCAGTCAGCTTTCCCAATTCCTAAATGTGTTTGATGGGATTCATGTCTGACATTTGTGCAGGCCAGTCAATTTCTTCCCTACCAGACTCAGAAAAGGTAAACCTTTTTATGTGGACCTCACTGTGGGCACAGAGACAGTGCCATGCAGGAATAGAAGCATTCTCTATAATGTCATTATATAGGTTTGTCCTCACATTAATTATTTGAATAACTAAATCCAATGTCTATGAGGGTCTACAAACTCTTGGCTATATAGTGTATGTTAATATAATTACAATTATAATGCTGTTGATGATTATTATTATTATTATTATTATTATTGTTGTTGTTGTTACTATTATTATTATTAATAATACATAGATAATAGCATATACTTATTAATTACATTATTTCTTACAATTTTTAATTCTCAGCAATTTTAAATGGTTTATGAGAATGGAGCACAAACCAGGCCAAAACTTCTGGGGTATTTCACCCTGGGTAATTTTGTTATCTTCATATTCATGTTGAGTAGACGCTATAAACATCCACATATTTGGAGACAATAAGGTTCACATGATATATCTTAAGCAATATTGCAATATTGATTTTTTTTATGGTCTTGTTTGAAATACAGTCCTCCAGTTTATGTTTTTACTATAAGCTTTCCCATAAAATGTACCTTTAGGAAATATTTTATTTATTTAAGATTTCTTCTTCTTCTTCTTCTTCTTCTTCTT
>NW_015506226.1:682152-699589 GCF_001515645.1 Sinocyclocheilus grahami | reverse complement strand
ATGATCAAATCATAGCATTAAACAAGTATAAAATATCACATTCAAGTCAAAATACACCTTTGATGATAATATTAATGTCCACCAGTAGTTTAAGAACTTAGGTATATGACATTTACCTATTAAAATAAATAAATTGAGAACATATCCAAATACACTATATGGCCAAAAGTTTTCTAATTAAGGGTTTGGCTATTCCAATAACTCCAGTAAAAACAATACTTAATGGTATAAAATTACATTCTAGAGAACTGTGTGCTTTTAACTTTGATGCAGCAGTTTGGGGAAGATAATTTTCTTTTTTAGCATGACAGTGTCCCTAGGCACAAAGCAAGGTCCACAAAGAAGTTGGTCTTACCAAGTTTACTGAAGGACTTGACTGGTCTGCACAATCCCCAGAGCTAAACCCCAACACTTCTTATATGAACTAGAACAGTGAGCCTGGCCCCATCACTCAGTGTCAGTGCCTGACCTAACTGATGCTCTGGTGTCTTGTTGAACATTTAATTTAAAAAGCATGGCAAAAAGCATGAATCCCTCCCTTTGCAACAACAATATCTACTCCTCTGCAAAGCTTTCTACTACATTTCAGAACATGGATCCTGAGATTTGCTCCCATTTAGGCACAGAGCATCACTTGAGTCAGGCAATAAAAGTGGTCAATGGGACCTGGCTCTCAGTCAGCTTTCCCAATTCCTAAATGTGTTTGATGGGATTCATGTCTGACATTTGTGCAGGCCAGTCAATTTCTTCCCTACCAGACTCAGAAAAGGTAAACCTTTTTATGTGGACCTCACTGTGGGCACAGAGACAGTGCCATGCAGGAATAGAAGCATTCTCTATAATGTCATTATATAGGTTTGTCCTCACATTAATTATTTGAATAACTAAATCCAATGTCTATGAGGGTCTACAAACTCTTGGCTATATAGTGTATGTTAATATAATTACAATTATAATGCTGTTGATGATTATTATTATTATTATTATTATTATTGTTGTTGTTGTTACTATTATTATTATTAATAATACATAGATAATAGCATATACTTATTAATTACATTATTTCTTACAATTTTTAATTCTCAGCAATTTTAAATGGTTTATGAGAATGGAGCACAAACCAGGCCAAAACTTCTGGGGTATTTCACCCTGGGTAATTTTGTTATCTTCATATTCATGTTGAGTAGACGCTATAAACATCCACATATTTGGAGACAATAAGGTTCACATGATATATCTTAAGCAATATTGCAATATTGATTTTTTTTATGGTCTTGTTTGAAATACAGTCCTCCAGTTTATGTTTTTACTATAAGCTTTCCCATAAAATGTACCTTTAGGAAATATTTTATTTATTTAAGATTTCTTCTTCTTCTTCTTCTTCTTCTTCTTATTTGTATTATTATTATTATTAATTTGTTTGTTTGTTTAATTTTATTTATTTTATTACAGTTTATTTGATCACTCTATTTAATTTTTACATTCTAGGAATGTTTATTACAGTACATTGCTTATCAAATGCATTCATCCCATCTAAAATTAAATCAGACTCTATGCCACCTAACCAAACATTAAGTTACTATTAAAAGTGCCATAGAATGCACTGATACAATATTTTAAATTGTTCTCTGATATCTACATAGAAGGTATGTGGCTTAGGTAAGGGCAAAAAATCTCCAGAAACGGTTTTACATGTCCATTTACAACCCTAGGATTTGTCCCTATAATAAAATGGTCTGTTTTTAGCTTATTTGAAAGGGTCATAAATAATAATGTTGAGCTCTGCTGTGATTGGCTGTTTCACAGTGAGGCTCATTTCAGTAGCTCACACAGCAGGAAGGAAACGCATGGAAATTATATATTTCAATAGTCTCTCACATTTATATCGTTGGGTAATTATACTGTATATAAAATGCGGGCATCAGGGAGCTGCTATTAATATGCGGGGCATTGAAATTGCTTTCGAATGCACGATCGCTTTTTACTTTCACTTTCGAGATTTACGATTACACATGCTCTGTGTAAACTACAGCTGCAGTACTTACCACACATTTTACAAGATCAGATGCTTGTCAGTGGTGCTCAGGATCTATAAACCATTCGCCATAATCCTCAGTCATCTCTCCTTACTCTGTTTATGTGGTAAGTGAAATCCTATGTATTGTAATGTAACAGGCTACCGCTAGCAAGCAGCTAACCATGTCCCTTTAGTGGCTTGTGTTATTTTATTAGAAAGCACTTTCTGAATACAGACACCAACCCATCCCCGCACATCACATCCCCTGAACAGCATGGGACATAACATTTATTTCCATGATCTGCCATTTTCGCTATTATCCTCGCTTGTTTCTTCACAATACCTGCAGAACTTCTGATGATTCGGCTGTGCAGGTTCGCCTGGCGGCTGGCATAGAACATGGGCCAGTTATTCTAATCTGAAATGTGTGTTCCATGTCGGAATGTCTGTTTTTATTTTGGTCTGTGTGAATCCGCCCACCAGGTTGCCAGTTGGTGGAAAACACAGCATACTTCAGCCATGGAAGCCAGCAAACGAACTCAGAGATCAAAGATTCTACCCAACCTAAAAAGCCTCAGCATCCATCTAAAATGCTCTATGAGCAGAGACATATTAAAGCACAAATAAAACAACTCAAATTAGTTAACAGTGTCCGGCTCATCGCCCTCCATTGTCAGTTGCAATTGTGCCTGCTGTGTGTCCTCAATCGGACAACCCATGCGACAGTAAATTTGAATTTGGACTGCAGTACCCGTTTCAACCTCTTGCTGTCAATATTAAATACTGCACCTTTAAAAAATGCCAGTATATCGTTATGAGCAGAGTTTTGTATTCTTTAAACCCAAATGACAAATTACTTACAAGTCAGGTGTTCTTAGTTTATGGCCAATTGAACAGTTACAACAAATACAAATGTTTTTACAAACACAAATTATACAGTTATTGGTCAAGTTATGCAGTTAATGAAGCATGGACAGAACTTTTCAGAGTTGAGGAACTCATCTCACCCTCCTACCTTGCACACTGCTTTGCATGTTCTGCACAAAGGAGCAAAATAAATGGAGTAACTGCAATGTGTCAAAAATAGAAACGGACTGTCTGTCAACTGAACAGTCATTGTAGCAATAGGCCTTTATAACAGTCCACATTTTGTCACGTCTGGTTTTGATTAGGAGCATTAGTGATGTTGGTGTATGTTTATTTTGATTAATCTCCAATCTGTCTACAATATAATGCTACCCAATCATAGCACTCCAACACAGAATATATGACACGATTAAGATGACCAAACCAGTTGTTTTTGAATAATCGTCTCTGGGCTAAAAATATTTCTTCAATTTTGACCATTTATATTTCTTTTAAAATACAAAATGATTTGCTTGCTCCTTGAATGAACAGCCTAGTCTCAATGCAATTGGAAACATAGTCTCACTGATCAAAAATACAAGAGAATCAACCAAGTTATTACATGAATTCAATATTCAAACATTAAATAAGAATCTGTAAACCTTCTGAATTCTGTAACATTGTTTTGTTTCAGATGATATGTCAATATTGTGTTTTAGTGTATATGTAAATGAAAGTAAATATACAGAGATCTACACTCTGCTTTAAATACATCCAAATTCTCATGAGATCATGTTGCAGTGAATTATTCTGTAAGAGTGCCTTGTTAGTGAAAAATTGGATGAAGCAAAAACTACTTGAAAGAAAGATTTGCTGAAGCATAAACACTTTCAAGTAAAATGTTAGATGACTTAAAATTATAAAATAAATAACTATGAAAAAAAACAAACAAACAAAAGAACGTCTCGGGTTATTCATGTAACCATGGTTCCCTGAGCGGGAACGAGACGCTGCGTCCTCTAGCGGACACTATGGGGACTGCCGCCAGCAGTACCGCTGTCTGAAGCACATGTGAAACAAGTCCAAGTGGTTATGAGATTTTCCCCTTCTAGCGAACTTGTGCTGCGTCATCTAGTGGACACTATGGGGAACGAAATGCCAACTATGCCATTTCGTGGCAAGGAGGTGACAGACATGCACCTAATATTTCCTCAGAAAGGGGCCAAGCCATTGACGCCCTGTGACATGGCAAGGACCACCGATAGAGGCTACCTACTTAGAAAACCTAGCAGGGGAGTAGCGCATTCTAGGGGCTCCAGGGGACCAGTACTTAAAAACCCTAGTAAGGGGAGTATTCACTTAGCTAGAAAACAGCTATCCTCCAAAGGTCCCAACTGAAGATTGCCAAGACCCATCAGGGGAAACTGCACAGTCTAGGCAAGGGGCTCAAGGAGACCACTACTTAAATACCCTAATAAGGGGAGTAGTCGCCGAGCTGGAACACAGCTATCCGCAAATAGCAGTTTCCCCAGGCAAGGCTGAAGATTGCCCAGACAACGGGCATGGGTTATTTACTTAAGGCCTCAGAGCCTACTGTGGAGGAATCCACCGTAGTCATAGAAGCCAGGCTGGAACACAGCTGCCCTCAGACCGCTATATTTCAGAGTAGAGTAAGTTTGAGCTGGAGCATAACTATCCACAGACAGCTACACTCTAAACATGTGCTGTCCACTTAAAAGCCCTGAGGAGGGGGAACAGTCTACTCAGCCCAAACTTAACAGGCAGGATTCAGAGGGACCACCCACTTAAAAACACCCTGAGACCTGGGAAGGCAGCCCACTCCTAAACCCATCCGGCTTAACACAGGAAGGGACATTCCCCTAAATAAAGCTAGCAATGGGCCATCCACTTGAAAAACCCTAACAACACTAATACTATCCGCGGCATTAGGCAACCCGTTTAGAGAGGGTATGTGGATCCCGCAGATCAAAGCAATTGCCGCGAACTGAGATAAACCGTGCCGCGGCAATGGTGTGAGTCACAAAAGCTTTGTCCTGCATCCCTCGGGAAAAGGAACAAGCGCAAGCGAAGCCTTTACATTGTGACTCATCACAATGAGCGCGTAGCATTGAACGCGCACATGCTCCTCACCGAGACAATAACTCAAAAGTCAGAATATGCCCTCAAGTGTTAGAATCCAAATACAGAGGTACACATTCCCTAAAGCGCTGCTCAACTCACCAGGATAATGCTTTCCACATTGCCCTCTTATACTTCCGGGCACACCTGCCTGTGACGTCATGGGCTACGCGAGCCAATTGGATTGGAGTTGTTTCACACGTGCTTCAAACAGCGGTTCTGCTGGAGGCAGTCCCTATAGTGTCCGCTAGAGGACACAGCGTGAGTTCCCTAGGAGAGGAATTAGGATTTGTGTGACACTTTTTAAAGTTGATTATTTTTAACATTTATAATATCCTGAAATTCACCAAATTTGAGAGCACCTTCTTTTCATTTCATGGGGTTATTTATTTATTTAAATATTTATTTATTTTTCAAATAAAGTCTAAGAACATGTTTAAATTTCCTTGTGTAGGATATCAGACCGAATCAGACAATCTAAGATTTGGTCAAAACCGAGTTGAGGCACGAGGAGTCACAAAAATTGGCCGTCTCAGTGATCAACCGTAAAACAGTGATTCTGTCCTAATTCCCTTGCATATTAATGGTGGAGTTCCCTTTAAAATCTTAAATGATTCCCTTTGAGCTAAATTATTATCACTGTTTCCCTTACACTTGGCAGTACAGTCCTTAACAAACCAGGACAAAACAAGACAGTTTTTTTCAGCTTTTGAGAGCCCTGCTATAAGTTTCTTAGAAGCCACAGAAGAAATATTTGAGAGTCTTTTATTATTATGCCAGAATAATTGCTGTCTGGCTGCAATTTTTTTAAATTATTTTTTATGTAAATACCCAGGTACATTAATGCATTCTTCACAGGAACTCAAACTATTAAGAAATCATCAGCTTCACAAAAAGACATTATCCCACATGTTGAATGTTTGAGTGAACTTTTGAGTGTGCCTGCTACAAACAGGGAAAAATTCAAACAGGGAAAAATTTACAAATAAAAAACAAAAATAATAAAGTTAAGAATTTCAAAATATATCTGTGTGTCAAAATAAATTTGTGTGTCAACTCATATTGAAATAAACTATATTTATTTCCAAGATGATAAGATACTCTTGCAGGAATGAGTTGGAACACTTACTGCCTCACAATGTTTAAAGGGGTCATATGATGCAATTTCAAGTTTTCCTTTCTCTTTGGAGTGTTACAAGCTGTTCGTGCATAGATAAGATCCCTAATTTTGCAAAGACTAAAGACTCAAACCTAAAGAGATATTCTTTAAAAAAGTTAAGACTCCTCCACACCCTCCTAAGGCCTGAGACACACTAGACGATTTTCAAATCTTAAACGATTTTAAAACCATGGGAGACCACAGACATGAAGATTTTTAGCCTTAAAATTCTCTGAACGCACACACTAGATGATTTGACCAAATCGGGAGACCACACACTTGATGATTGTAGGATCTATTTCACAGTGACACGTGATCTCACGGACACTCGCGAGATCAAACGTGACTAAAGATGAAAAACAAATAGAGGACAATCAGCGTTGTCAGCTGGCTCTCCTGGCGCACATTCTGTTTCACAGTGAAAAACAAAGTATAACAAAGAATATGGGTGATGTTCTCTGCTTTCATGGCATGTCTGTGGCTGCCACATTTCAGCTATAGAAGCATGCAACATCCGGTAGGTGACGCTTGCTTGCTCTCATTGGCAATCGCGGGTATCACGTCAGAGGCAGCCCGGTAAATATCAAACATGTTTGATATTTATGATTTGAGTTCAGGGATGCTCCGTCTCGATCGGGAGCAGATAAATAATCGTAATGACACCACACAATAGAGGATTTGTTGGACAAAAAAATCGTTTGCGACAAGCCGTGAATCGGGCCACACCCCCCGATCATTCGGGGATGCAAATCGGGCTTAAAATCGGGCTTAAAATCGTCTAGTGTGCGGCCAGCCTAAAACACCTCGTTTAAACACGCCTCCACACGCCCAAATGTTCACGCAAAGAACGAAGGCATAACTTTTATTCTCGCTGTAGTATTGTTGCCACCGCCGCCATGTCGTGGATGCTGTGTGTTTCGTTGTGAAAGCGAAACTACTTTGTTTGCCCTTCCAAAAGAGGACATAACTAGAAATCAGTGGTTAAGTTATATTTACAACACTGTGTAGCGAATCAGCTCAAAAGGGGAAATATGAATAATTAATCATTACTAGTTTGTAATGTGGGGCTTGGGTTTTGTTTCTTGTTCATGTTTTCATGTATTTTATTTTGGAGTTTAGTCATGGACCCTGTTTGTGTTTTGCTTCCATTGCCCTCATGTATTCATGCCATTGGTTCTCTTGTTCATTGTGTCATGTTCTGATTGGTTGTCTTAATCTTGTGTCTTGTTTCCCACTGGTTTGTTCCTGTCATATGGCCCTCATTGTCTGCTATAAGTAGCCATCATGTTGTCATTGTGCCTTGTTGTGTATTGAAGTTGTAACCCGCTGTCGGTGAGTCTAGTCTGTTTGTGCCTCATCAAGTCTGTTCATGCCTAGTTAAGTTCATGCCTCATCAAGTCAAGTCAAGTCTGTGTCTCGGTTTGTGTTTGTATTTTGGATCACGTCTGTAAATAAACTGCTCATGGGTTCTTAACTATGCTCGCCTTCAGTGGACTGAATCATTACAGAATACACAACCCAGATAAAAATGAACCCAGCAGATCATCTTGTTCACCTTCGCCAAGGAAACCGGGCCATAGAGGATTATGTGGAGGACTTTTGTGGACTTTATCACCAGGTAGATTTTAATGTAACATTCCTTAAGGACATTTTTCGTTGTGGTTTGGGAAAAAATGTATCTCGTTTAATGCCACGCAATACCCCTCGATGGACTCTGGAAAAATATATTGACTTTGCTTTGTTGCTGGCTGGTTCACCATATACTGTGGGGGTTGCTGAGGAGGAACACAGCTATCCTACAGTACCTGCCACATAAGACCTTTTCCACATCTCGACCATCATGTCAGGAGTTGTTCACACCATGCCTGCCAAGCCAAAGCCTGCCACATCATGCCTGCCAAGCCAAAGCCTGCCCACATCATGTCTGCCAAGCCAAAGCCTTCTCACGTCATATCAGCAAAGCAAAAGCCTGCCACATCATGCCTGCCAAGCCAAAGCCTGCCCACATCATGTCTGCCAAGCCAAAGCCTTCTCACGTCATATCTGCTACGCCAAAGTCTGCTAACGTCATGTCTGCTATGCCAAAGCCTGCTCACATCATGTCTGCCAAGCCACAGCCTGCTCACGTCATGCCTGCTACTCCAGGGCTTGCTCATGTCATGCCTGCCAAGCCAGCGCCTGTTCATGTCATGCCTGCTACGCCAAGTTCTCTTCACGTCAAGTCTGCCAAGCCAGAGCCTGCTCACATAATGCCGGTCGCTCAGGAGATTCTTCACAAGATGGCCGCTACGCCTGAGTACCGGGTCAAGATGGCCACCACGCCTGAGTCCCCGGCCAAGATGGTGGACACGGAGCTTGGGCTTGGACTGAAAGGTCTACAGTACCTGCCACATAAGACCTTTTCCACATCTCGACCATCATGTCAGGAGTTGTTCACACCATGCCTGCCAAGCCAAAGCCTGCCACATCATGCCTGCCAAGCCAAAGCCTGCCCACATCATGTCTGCCAAGCCAAAGCCTTCTCACGTCATATCTGCTACGCCAAAGTCTGCTAACGTCATGTCTGCTATGCCAAAGCCTGCTCACATCATGTCTGCCAAGCCACAGCCTGCTCACGTCATGCCTGCTACTCCAGGGCTTGCTCATGTCATGCCTGCCAAGCCAGCGCCTGTTCATGTCATGCCTGCTACGCCAAGTTCTCTTCACGTCAAGTCTGCCAAGCCAGAGCCTGCTCACATAATGCCGGTCGCTCAGGAGATTCTTCACAAGATGGCCGCTACGCCTGAGTACCGGGTCAAGATGGCCACCACGCCTGAGTCCCCGGCCAAGATGGTGGACACGGAGCTTGGGCTTGGACTGAAAGGTCTGATTGCTAGTATGATGGACCCACCTCTGATGTCAGTGCGAGCTGCGGGCATCCTCATAACATCAGTGCTCTCAAGCCCAACCGTCCTAGAGGTCCTGCCACCCTCTGCTGCCCTTACTGTAATGGCGGTCGCCATTTTAAGCGTGTGGGCTGTACACTGCGCTCAAGAGGCCTCTCCTGTCCATGAATCTGCTCCTGAGCCCTTTTCGGTCCATGAATCTGCCCCAGTGGCCTCTCCTGCCTATGAGTCTGTCTCAGAGGCCTCTCCTATCCACAAGTCTGCTCCAAGGGCCTTTCCTGTGCATGAATCCGCTGCAGAACCTCCAGAGGTGGCGGCATCCGCTGCAGAACCTCCTGAGGTGGTGGCGTCTGCTTCCGAACTCACTGCCTGCCCTGTCACGGCCACTGAGGCCGTTCATGAACTCACAGACTGTCTTGTCATGGCCACGGAGGCCGTTAATGAACTCACTGTCTACCCTGTCATGACTAAGAAGGCCGTCCATGAATTCATTGCCTGTCCTGTTATGGCCATGGAGGCCGTTCATGAACTCACTGTATGTCCTGCCACGGCCAAGGAGGCCGTTCATGAACTCACTGTCTGCCCTGTCATGACTATGGAGGCTGTCCATGAACTCACTGTCTGTCATGTTACAGCCATGGAGGCCGTTCATGAACTGTCTGTCCTGCCACGGCCAAGGAGGCCATTCATGAACTCACTGTCTGCCCTGTCATGACTATGGAGGCTGTCCATGAACTCACTGTCTGTCATGTTACAGCCATGGAGGCCGTTCATGAACTGTCTGTCCTGCCACGGCCAAGGAGGCCATTCATGAACTCACTGTCTGCCCTGTCATGACTAAGAAGGCCATCCATGAATTCACTGCCTGTCCTGTTACGGCCATGGAGGCCGTTCATGAACTCACTGTCTGTCCTTTCACGGCCTAGGAGGCCATTCAAGAACTCTCTGCTTGTTCTGTCACAGTCAAGTGGTCTGTCCATGTCCCTGCTCTGCCTGCATCACCATGGCTGCCTGTTCTGCCTGCACCGCCATGGCCCCCCCGCTCTGCCTGTTCCGCTTCATGGGCCTGGCCCGCCATCCCTCCCCCTTCGCTCTACCACCCTCCTGGACTTGTTGGGGTTTGTTTGTGTTTGTTTGGCCGTCTGGAGCCACCCTTAGAGGGGGGGATTTGGCATGTGGTGTTTGGCTGCCTGCACCGCCATGGCCCCCCCGCTCTGCCTGTTCCGCTTCATGGGCCTGGCCCGCCATCCCTCCCCCTTCGCTCTACCACCCTCCTGGACTTGTTGGGTTTTGTTTGTGTTTGTTTGGCCGTCTGGAGCCACCCTTAGAGGGGGGGATATGTAATGTGGTGTTTGGGTTTTGTTTCTTGTTCATGTTTTCATGTCTTTTATTTTGGAGTTTAGTCATGGTCCCTGTTTGTGTTTTGCTTCCCTTGCCCTCATGTATTCATGCCATTGGTTCTATTGTTCATTGTGTCATGTTCTGATCGGTTGTCTTTGTCATGTGTCTTATTTCCCATTGGTTTGTTCTTGTCATGTGACCCTCATTGTCTGCTATAAGTAGCCATCATGTTGTCATTGTGCCTTGTCATGTATTGAAGTTGTAACCCGCTGTCGGTGAGTCTAGTCTGTTTGTGCCTCATCAAGTCTGTTCATGCCTCGTCAAGTCTGTGTCTCGGTTTATGTTTGTATTTTGGATCACGTCTGTAAATAAACTGCACATGGGTTCTTCACTACGCTCGCCTTCAGTGGACTGAATCATTACATGGTTATAATTAATTATAAATATTTAGATCCGCTGTAAGTATTTACTTGACCTCTCAGTGTCAACTGTCTGTCAATTCTAAGAACGTTAATTTCCTGGTTAAGGAAAATAACTTTCTTACTGTACAATACTACTCAGAGCATGTAGCAAAAATCTGCATGACTAGGGACTCCAGTTATGAATAAACGATAAACAACCTCAAGTGTGATACAAGTAAGACTTTATTAACTACATAAACACTTAAACTAGTCTAACATACTCATACACACACACACGCATCGAGTTGGCATAGGGAAAAAGGGTTAAAGCTTAAGCAGTAAAGAGAAGAGAAATAAAAACATGAAGCTCTGGTACCATTTGATATTCAGCAGATCTACAGCCTGAAGGAAACATCAGTTCCTTAGTTCAAACACTCCTTTGTAAAAGGTGCAAATGATACTTAATGTATCATTTCATAAGACTAAGTTCGATTCTTGCACGTCTCGCCTGTTTGAAAGAGTCCTGATGCTCTTTGGGGCTCCAGTAGGTTGGCTGAAGTTAAGTGATGAGAAAGAACCATTTTGAGTCAGAGGATCTTGATGAATGGAAAGACTAGGCACGAGGCCTGGCAGGAACTTAGGGTGTCCTTAGAAGTGTTCTAGCTCACATCCTCATCTTCTCAGAATCTAACTGAAACGCAGACTGAACTGGCTATGTGTTGGAGCCCACCAGGCATGCTCAGGCTCTCCACACTTTCAGCAATCAGAAGATTTAGCAGAAGACTTAGCAGAAGAAGAACAACAACATGGGCGGAACTATGCGTGAGCCTTTTTAAGGTCTGAGAAGATGCACGACTCTCAGGATGGGCTTGTCCAATGAGAAAGGCTGAAATTCCAAGCGGGAGGTTGGAAATACTGGGGAGTTTTATGACCCTTTGTCTGAGAGCATGGTAATTTGCGTATGGAACTTGAATCAAAATTACTAAACATTCTTAGAACACTAATATATTGCCTATGTACCCACATATAATATAAACGCGCATTTAGATCATCAGAAGACAAATTCAAAGAGACCAAACATGGTATTGGTGGGGCTATATTAACTAGTGATCTATCATAACACACACACACAAAACAGTATACAATTCAAAAGAAAATATACAAGAACAGTAATGGTATAAACAATGTCCTGAGAAGAAGTGTGTTCATTCACAGAAAGGTTTTCCTATTAATTAATTAGAGAAGAGTCCATTGTGCTGTGCATTATGTGTCTTTCCTATGGAAAATGTAGTTAGAGGGAGAACTCTCAACATGCCATTAGGTCATAAGTTAATCTGGTCTAGCAAAGGTGTCATGGTTGCCATGGTAACCAGGGTCCTGGGCCTCGTTCACAGACATCTTGGCACCCAGTATGTTTATTGGGCGAGGGGGCTGTGAATGTTTGTTAATCTAATGAATAATTGATTTGTTAAATCAAATGAAAATGGTGTGTCTGGTCCAGACGCTACAGATAGCTACAACTGTTCCAGAACAGTTCAACCCAAATATTCAGATGTGTGCATTTTACGGAGGACTGCTTCCTGAACCTGGGAGAGTAGCCTACAATGCTGTGCACAAAGGTTGTTTCTATAAAGTGGATAGCTGGCCAATCAGAGCACACCTCACTTTTCAGAACGATGAGCTTGTAAAAATCAATGCGTTACAGTATGTGGAAAATAATGTGTTCTTTTAACCTTAAACCGCATAAACACATTGCATTACACCAAATACACAAAATAATGTTATTTTTAGCAACGTCATATGACCCCTTTAACACATTTTTTAGAACAGTCTGTGTGACACCCAATACTGTATCTCCTTTCAGAGGAGAAAAGGCTGCCTAACAACAGGACCACTGCCAGCAGAAAATAAAAGTTGAATGAGGTTTAACCAGTTTAGTTTAATGTAATTTCTCAGGTTTTCCCTGTGGCAACAACCTGGTAGCCTTATAGGAAATGAAGAATAGGGTCTTTTCACTAAAAGAACTAAGAGGCTCAGAATCACTTCAATGATCATTGGCTGTGGATTACCTCATTAATTCTGTGTCAGTAACAGAGCATTACCTGAATTAATTGAACAGCTGATTCACAAAAAGAATTATGCAAATCAAGTGATCTTGCAATTAGGCTAAATATGGCAGTAATTAGCGATGATTCTAGCATGTAAATCATTCCACTCAACAGAAAGGCAAGCTAAAGCATGTCATGAAAGGGCAGACCTGTACAACAGGGGTAGACCATGTTCAGAATTACTCTGAAAAAAAGTACATCCAAGACAGCTCAGGATATTTGGTGGTGGGAATGGGGCTAAATAAGCAAACTAATTGCTTTCTGGGTAACAGGACTTCACCTCTAAACTATTGTACCTTTAAGTAGTAATATGTACACTTTAGGTATTGTTGTGCACGTTTAAGGTACCAGTATAGACCCTTGGTACCGGTATAGACCCTTTAGGTACAAAGGTGTATTTTTTGAAAAGGTACTGCCCCAGTGACAGCTTTTGTACCTTTTTTTTCTAAGAGTGTATTTAATGGCATGTTCCCATTGTGACAATTAACATATAGTACCCACCTTTAGATCATCAGAAGACAAATTCAAAGAGACCAAACATGGTATTGGTGGGGCTATATTAACTAGTGATCTATCATAACACACACACACAAAACAGTATACAATTCAAAAGAAAATATACAAGAACAGTAATGGTATAAACAATGTCCTGAGAAGAAGTGTGTTCATTCACAGAAAGGTTTTCCTATTAATTAATTAGAGAAGAGTCCATTGTGCTGTGCATTATGTGTCTTTCCTATGGAAAATGTAGTTAGAGGGAGAACTCTCAACATGCCATTAGGTCATAAGTTAATCTGGTCTAGCAAAGGTGTCATGGTTGCCATGGTAACCAGGGTCCTGGGCCTCGTTCACAGACATCTTGGCACCCAGTATGTTTATTGGGTGAGGGGTCTGTGAATGTTTGTTAATCTAATGAATAATTGATTTGTTAAATCAAATGAAAATGGTGTGTCTGGTCCAGACGCTACAGATAGCTACAACTGTTCCAGAACAGTTCAACCCAAATATTCAGATGTGTGCATTTTACGGAGGACTGCTTCCTGAACCTGGGAGAGTAGCCTACAATGCTGTGCACAAAGGTTGTTTCTATAAAGTGGATAGCTGGCCAATCAGAGCACACCTCACTTTTCAGAACGATGAGCTTGTAAAAATCAATGCGTTACAGTATGTGGAAAATAATGTGTTCTTTTAACCTTAAACCGCATAAACACATTGCATTACACCAAATACACAAAATAATGTTATTTTTAGCAACGTCATATGACCCCTTTAACACATTTTTTAGAACAGTCTGTGTGACACCCAATACTGTATCTCCTTTCAGAGGAGAAAAGGCTGCCTAACAACAGGACCACTGCCAGCAGAAAATAAAAGTTGAATGAGGTTTAACCAGTTTAGTTTAATGTAATTTCTCAGGTTTTCCCTGTGGCAACAACCTGGTAGCCTTATAGGAAATGAAGAATAGGGTCTTTTCACTAAAAGAACTAAGAGGCTCAGAATCACTTCAATGATCATTGGCTGTGGATTACCTCATTAATTCTGTGTCAGTAACAGAGCATTACCTGAATTAATTGAACAGCTGATTCACAAAAAGAATTATGCAAATCAAGTGATCTTGCAATTAGGCTAAATATGGCAGTAATTAGCGATGATTCTAGCATGTAAATCATTCCACTCAACAGAAAGGCAAGCTAAAGCATGTCATGAAGGGGCAGACCTGTACAACAGGGGTATAGACCATGTTCAGAATTACTCTGAAAAAAAAGTGCATTCAACACAGCTCAGGATAATTGGTGGTGGAAGTGAGGGTAATAAGCAAACTGATTGTTTTCTCCAAGAATAACAGGACTCCACCCCTAAACTCTCTAAACTTTTGTAACTTTTAGGTACTAATATGTACACTTTAGGTATTAATATACCTTTAAGTTACCAATATGGACCCTTTAGGTAGTGTATCTTTTGAAAAGGAACAGCCCTAGTGACAGCTTTTGTAATTTTTTTTTTGCGAGTGTAATGTCCCACCTTCACTAAACTCTAACTTAAGCCTAACTGATAGTGTGGAAATGTGAAATAAAAATGCATTTGCTGAAGCAACCATACAGTTTTAGCCTTCTTAAGGTTTTGAGCACTTTTATGGGCTGTCGCGGTTTCACTGGATTCATATTTGAGCACTCAGCATATGGAGCAAGTTATGTAATGCAAACATTGAAATCTATTAGTTTACCAATCATACACTATGGTAGAAGTTTATTGAGGGCACAACATAGTATTTTTCAGTGAGCCTGGGTTGGCAATAGCATATGTATATATGATTTGATTTCAAAGCTAATTTACATTGTGACAAAGGAACAAAACTCCAGTTTCATGGGGTCTTTAACAAAATCTGATACATCTGTGTCACCACTATTGCATACAATACCCAGATCTTATACAACACTTCGCCTTAGCTCACCCCTAAGTAATGCTTCAAAAAATGGAGAGGATCACACGTCCTCTAAAAGTGATTTAAATGTTGATGGAAGTTGAAAAGGGTACGTACTGCAGGCCATTACAATCCATTTAGGTCTTCAAACCGAACAATCAGGATATTGCTCCAAATGACGATGGCCTACTTAAACAGGCTCTAGAGAAATGAACAATAAGGAGGCTCTTCAAAGAAACAGCTGAAGGTGAAAGAGTGCATGAGATTTAAAGCATGTGTGAGATTAAATGAAAACCATATTAACTCTCCTCTAAAGTCTTCGACAATGAATTTCTGATTTGAAGTGTGGAATTGCAACATTCTGGGGGGGGGGGGGGGGGGGAGCAGAGGAAGATTAAAGACTTTTCTATTTCAAATAAATGCTGGTATTTTGAATTTTTTTAGACATAAAAAATTTAGAAAAGTTATTTATAAATTGTAATAATATTGTAAAGGTTCTCGAGTAGCATGATGTGAGGGTTTTGAATGCTTCTCTGTTAATTTGACAGAGGAAATATAACCCCACCCATGCAGTGTTTTATAGAGAGCCAAACTGGCTTTTACTGGAATAAAATTCTTGGCTGGAACCATCTCAGCAAAACCAGACTCTCCCTTTCCAAGCAGCTAAAACCCACTGGGGGGGGGGGGGGGGGGGGGGGTACATACTGTAATGTCAGGACTGTCAGTTACTGACTTTAGGAAAGTCTTGCCACAGAATATGGATGTGAACAAAAAAATAGCAGGTTACTATCTGCTGTAAAGCTGTAACATTTATCCCTTTTGAATTTAAAGCTCATTTATTGCATGCAATCAAAATAAAAAGCTTCAAGTGTGTTGAAAACTACCTCCACTGGTGCTTATTGTTTGTAAACCCTTCATTAAAATAGGATTGCGAATATGTACAGTGGGGCAAAAAAGTATTTAGTCAGCCACCAATTGTGCACTATGATGAAAATTACAGGCCTCTCTCATCTTTTTAAGTGGGAGAACTTGCACAATTGGTGGCTGACTAAACACTTTTTTGCCCCACTGTATATACATATAATTCAAGTTTTCTAGGGCAATGTGGTGAAAAATGCCATTGTTTGTTTAAAACATCTCTGCAATGGCATTGAAACCACACTATGGACAACCAAAAAAGATGTAGTATTATTATTATTATTATTATTGTTGTTGTTGCTGTTATTGCTATTGTTATTATTCTGTTATTACATTGTCATTATTTATTAGTTATTTTGAAATGGTCATTAACAGATTGTGTCAAAGCAACTGTACAGCATTAATTAGGAAAATAGTGTCAATAATGCAAAGTGACAATAGTAAACACTCATTTTTCAGTTAAAGACAGTTCATCATTGAATTCAGTGATGTCATCATCCAGCTCAGTTCAGTTTAAATAGTATCTGTGCAATCAAGTTAACGATATCGCTGGAAATGAAGAGTCCTCAACTAAGCAAGCCAGAGGCGACAGCGGCAAGGAACCAAAACTCCATCGGTGACAGAATGGAGAAAAAACCTTGGGAGAAAACAGGCTCAGTCAGGGGGCCAGTTCTCCTCTGGCCAGACGAAACCAGCAGTTCAATTCCAGGCTGCAGCAAAGTCACATTGTGCAGAGGACTCAACTGGCTCCTGCGGTCTCCGTCTGAGACAAGGTCTTTACTGGGGATCTGTATCTTGGGCTCATCTAGTTGTCCTGGTCTCTGCTGACATTCAGGGCTGTAGAGGTCCTCTCTAGGTGCTGATCCACCATCTGGTCTGGATATGTACTGGATCCAGGTGACTCTAGTGACCATCTGATCTGGATACAGACTGGATCTGGTGGCTATGGTGACCTCGGAATAAGAGAGAAAACAGACTAATATTAGCGTAGATGCCATTCTACTAGCGATGTAGCAAGTACATCGGGTGTTATGGAAAGTGTTCCCGGTTCCAGTTGACCTAATTAATGCAGCCTAAAAATCCTTTAATGGATTAGGATTAGAATTAGAAATGTGTTAGTGTGTTATGTGTAAACCAGATTAAAGAGATGGGTTTTTAATCTAGATTTAAAATGACAGAGTGTGTCTGCCTCCCGAACAAT
>NW_015506226.1:679683-680160 GCF_001515645.1 Sinocyclocheilus grahami | reverse complement strand
GGAATAAGAGAGAAACAGACTAATATTAGCGTAGATGCCATTCTTCTAGCGATGTAGCAAGTACATCGGGTTTTATATCCCGAACAATGTTAGGTAGGTTATTCCAGAGTTTGGGCGCTAAATAGGAAAAGGATCTTCCGCCAGCAGTTGATTTTGATATTGTAGGTATTATAAAATTGCTAGATTTTTGAGAACGCAGCGGACGTGGAGGACTATAATGTAACAAGAGCTTGTTCAAATACTGAGGTGCTAAACCATTCAGGGCTTTATAAGTAATAAGTAAGATTTTAAAATCTATACAATGTTTAATAGGTAGCTAGTGCAGTGTTGACAGAACCGGGCTAATATGGTCATACTTCCTGGTTCTAGTAAGAACTCTAGCTGTTGCATTTTGGACCAGCTGGAGTTTGTTTGTTAAGCGTGCAGAACAACCACCCAATAAAGCATTACAATAACCTAACCTTGAGGTCATAAACG
>NW_015506226.1:678888-679585 GCF_001515645.1 Sinocyclocheilus grahami | reverse complement strand
TAGAAACGTGGCTCTCTAAGGAAAGATTGCTATCATATAGCACACCTAGGTTCCTAACTGATGATGAGGAATTGACAGAGCAGCCATCAAGTCTTAGACAGTGTTCTAGGTTATTACATGCAGAGTTTTTAGGTCCTATGATTAACACCTCGGTTTTTTCAGAATTTAACAGTAAGAAATTACTCGTCATCTAGTTTTTAATATCTACTATGCATTCCGCTAGTTTTTCAAATTGGTATGTTGTTGGTATAGGAAAAGGTTAAGGCTTAGCTCAGTACAGAAAAGAGACATAAGGAATGAAATTTATGGAACCATTTGCATATTCAGCAGATCTACACCTGAGGGAAACGTCAGATTCTTAGTTCAAACACACCTTGGTAAAAAGGTGCAACTGATACCTAATGTATCAATTAATAAGTCTAAGTTTGATACTTGCAAGTCTCGTCTGTCTGAAAATAGATTCCTGATGCAATCTTAAGGCCCAAGATCTTGCTGAAGTTGGTTGATGAGAAAGAACCAGTTTGAGTCAGAGGATCTTTGTGAAATTGAAAGGACAAGGCCAAGGACTGGCACGAGCTTAGGGTTTCCTGGAGCGTCTTATCGCAACCTAACAGAACCACCGACTGGGTGGGTCCCTGGAGCGGGGCCTTTAAGGTCGGAGAAGATCCCCGCCTCTCAAGATGGGGTTGTCCAATGA
>NW_015506226.1:675833-678338 GCF_001515645.1 Sinocyclocheilus grahami | reverse complement strand
GGCTCATGTTTATAACAGTAATCTTGGGGGGTAGACTCATTTAAAGTAATAGAATCATCTGGTTTTAGCCAGGTTTCTGTCAAACAGAGCACATCTAGGTTATGATCAGTGATCATATTATTTACAAAAAGTGCTTTTGTAGAAAGGGACCTGATATTCAATAAGCCAAGCTTTATAATTTGTTTATCCATATTACATCTGTTTTTTATTTGTTGAACATAAATTAAATTCTTACGTTTTTTGTATTTTCTAGTTCGGGGAACAGACACAGTCTTTATAGTGTGATATCTAGGTGAAAGAGTTTCTATGTGCTGAGAATTAACTGATTTCTGTGACATGAAGCGGCTAGCAGACGGTCGGTTTAGCCAGTCTGTCTGCTTCCTGACCTGGGCCCCAGTTAGTCAAGTACAAACTCTAAGCACCACCCCAGGAGGGATGAAGACCATCTCTTTTCAAGAGGTCAGGTCTGCCCCAAAAATTCGTCCAATTGTCTATGAAACCCATGTTATTCTGCGGGCACCACTTAGACATCCAGCCATTGAGTGACGACAGTCTGCTATGCATCTCGTCACCACGGTAAGCAGGGAGGGGACCAGAGCATATTACAGTGTCTGACATCGTGCTTGCAAGTTCACACACCTCTTTAATGTTATATTTAGTGATCTCCGACTGGCGAAGTCGAACATCATTAGCGCCAGTGTGAATAACAATCTTACTGTATTTACATTTAGCATTAGCCTGCAATTTTAAATTTGCCAAGATGTCAGGCGCTCTGGCTCCCGGTAAACATTGGACTGTGGTGGCTGGTGTCTCTATTTTCACGTTCCGTACAATAGAATCGCCAATAACTAGAGCACTTTGATCAGGTGCGTCACTGAGTGGGTAGAACCTGTTTAATGTTTTGATCACATGAACACATTGATTACATTAAAATACAACTTTAAAATGAATCAATATCAATTTGTTCTTTCCACACCCTTTTGTTTGTATTGAACAAAAATGGATTAAAAATGAATTAAACTTTTTTTGCATCCGTGGCACCCTTCAGTCAGCAATAACAACAATTATCAAATACAAACTGACATCAACAGATTACAACACATTGAACATTACGCATTACAAATTCAACCTACATTGAACATTAACCTCACTCTAGACAACAATGGTTGAATCAACAGATGACTTGATCAGAATCATTTTATAAGAATTGCTTTGTTCAGGAGAGCCAAATTTCAAAGCGACACTTTATGACCCCAATCCAGGTCAAGTGACACCATCTGGACTGAGAGTGACAAACTTCCACACAGTTTAATTAACTTCAAACAAAGAAACCCTTTTTAACTCAAGGAATAACCAGTCAAATTTATGTTGTTTTTAACCAAGAACAAATGCTCAAAAGCACAGCGTGACTCAAAGAAATTCATGAGAAACTCCTGGTGATTCTTCCCCACTCAAGAAAAAGAGATAACACAGACCTTGCCTTAAAAGGACCAAATCCTCTCTAAAACCCAGAAACTCTCACTAAATTAAAATGCATCAGATCATCCTCAAAACGTTGATAAAGGACTTATAAATCAAATGTCATTTCATTGCTCAACTCTATATCATGTTTGAAACCCATATATGTGAACATTAGGCTTTGATCATAGCCTACATTACGCATGAAATTATTACTAACTATTGATTGATTTATTGCAAGTGTATCTTGTTTGGTATGAGCGAGTGAATCTCTTTCTCTTCCTTCCATTTCTTTAATCATGATGTTAATCAAATTTGTGTGAAATGCATCACATTCACATTATAAAATTCATGTTTAAATTGTACCCGGTTAAGAGCAGGAAAGTTGGAGCCCACGTGACTAAGAGATAACTTGCTGATTTACAGTGATGGTAGGAGAAACAGTCACCCCCTGAACCAAAGACAATACCTAATTGGTCAGAGCTCCACTTGGGGCCAGAACAAACAGCTGGGTGTAAAACCCAAGACTAAAAAGAAGATCCAGAACCAGATCCAGACCGAGACTCAGACTCGGGCTCAGACTCTCACAGCTTAAGATGGGTTAAGACTGAACAACATCCCATCTAACTTCTTTCTTTTCTTCCTTTTCTTTCTGTCGCGAGTCCCGTTTAAGTTAAGCTTCGCCACTAAGCTGCAGTCTTTACATCTACAACCTTTGCCTGCCTCAAACTTTAACTGACCACGAGACTCCGCTCCACTGGCCAACACCACAACCTGATTGGCCTCAAAAGACATCACCCAGCGACGAACAGACCACCAGTGAACCCACCTGGGCACCCAGTCAACAACGGACACCACAGAAAGAATCCCCATTCAAAGAGACACAACAAACGCAAGTAATGCCTCTCATGCTTAACTGGTACATAGCTTTGAAATTTAATAACCCCACCTAAGAAATGATAGAACAGTTGAATTAATGATTGATGGTTCACTCAGTTAAAGCTTACAAAACTTGGGATTACATCATTTCACTCTCTTAAACTCTTT
>NW_015506226.1:675273-675823 GCF_001515645.1 Sinocyclocheilus grahami | reverse complement strand
GGCTGCTCTCTTTAGGGAGCGAGTGTGCTCATTATACCACGGTGTTCTGACACCTGTTTCAGAGTTGTCTGTTGTTCAGTTGTTTTCCTTAATCTTCCTTAAGCGTAAAGGAGCAACTGTATCTAAAATGCTAGAAAAGAGAGAGTCCATCATTTGTTACATCATCAAGTTGTTCTGAGGTTTTGGATATGCTAAGGAATTGGGATAAATCAGGAAGATTACTTACAAAGCATTATTTTGTGGTAGAAGTGATGGTTCTACCATACTTGTAACAAGGAGTAGAATTTACAGTTTTAGCTATATGAAGTTTGCACAAGACTAAATAATGATCTGAGATATCATCGCTTGGCTGCATAATTTCAACACAATCAACATCAATTCCATGTGACAGTATTAAATCTAGAGTATGATTTTGACAATGAGTAGGTCCTGACACGTGTTGTCTAACCCCAATAGAGTTCAGAATGTCTATGAATGCTGATCCCAATGCATCTTTTTCATTATCAACATGGATATTAAAATCACCAACAATTAACACTTTATCTGCAGC
>NW_015506226.1:651214-673907 GCF_001515645.1 Sinocyclocheilus grahami | reverse complement strand
TCATATGGCTTGTTAACTGAGGGGTGTTACAGAGTATTTGTTAAATATAGCTAACAAAATATATATTGTGTGTTTGATTGGTCCAGATGCTACAGTAATCATCAGGTTTTAGCCAGGTTTCTGTCAAACAGAGCACATCTAGGTTATGATCAGTGATCATATCATTTACAAAAATTGCTTTCGTAGAAAGGGACCTCTGATATTCAATAAGCCAAGCTTTATCATTTGTTTATCCATATTACATCTGTTTTTTATTTGTTGAACATAAATTAAATTCTTACGTTTTTTGTATTTTCTAGTTCGGGGAACAGACACAGTCTTTATAGTGTGATATCTAGGTGAAAGAGTTTCTATGTGCTGAGAATTAACTGATTTCTGTGACATGAAGCGGCTAGCAGACGGTCGGTTTAGCCAGTCTGTCTGCTTCCTGACCTGGGCCCCAGTTAGTCAAGTACAAACTCTAAGCACCACCCCAGGAGGGATGAAGACCATCTCTTTTCAAGAGGTCAGGTCTGCCCCAAAAATTCGTCCAATTGTCTATGAAACCCATGTTATTCTGCGGGCACCACTTAGACATCCAGCCATTGAGTGACGACAGTCTGCTATGCATCTCGTCACCACGGTAAGCAGGGAGGGGACCAGAGCATATTACAGTGTCTGACATCGTGCTTGCAAGTTCACACACCTCTTTAATGTTATATTTAGTGATCTCCGACTGGCGAAGTCGAACATCATTAGCGCCAGTGTGAATAACAATCTTACTGTATTTACATTTAGCATTAGCCTGCAATTTTAAATTTGCCAAGATGTCAGGCGCTCTGGCTCCCGGTAAACATTGGACTGTGGTGGCTGGTGTCTCTATTTTCACGTTCCGTACAATAGAATCGCCAATAACTAGAGCACTTTGATCAGGTGCGTCACTGAGTGGGTAGAACCTGTTTAATGTTTTGATCACATGAACACATTGATTACATTAAAATACAACTTTAAAATGAATCAATATCAATTTGTTCTTTCCACACCCTTTTGTTTGTATTGAACAAAAATGGATTAAAAATGAATTAAACTTTTTTTGCATCCGTGGCACCCTTCAGTCAGCAATAACAACAATTATCAAATACAAACTGACATCAACAGATTACAACACATTGAACATTACGCATTACAAATTCAACCTACATTGAACATTAACCTCACTCTAGACAACAATGGTTGAATCAACAGATGACTTGATCAGAATCATTTTATAAGAATTGCTTTGTTCAGGAGAGCCAAATTTCAAAGCGACACTTTATGACCCCAATCCAGGTCAAGTGACACCATCTGGACTGAGAGTGACAAACTTCCACACAGTTTAATTAACTTCAAACAAAGAAACCCTTTTTAACTCAAGGAATAACCAGTCAAATTTATGTTGTTTTTAACCAAGAACAAATGCTCAAAAGCACAGCGTGACTCAAAGAAATTCATGAGAAACTCCTGGTGATTCTTCCCCACTCAAGAAAAAGAGATAACACAGACCTTGCCTTAAAAGGACCAAATCCTCTCTAAAACCCAGAAACTCTCACTAAATTAAAATGCATCAGATCATCCTCAAAACGTTGATAAAGGACTTATAAATCAAATGTCATTTCATTGCTCAACTCTATATCATGTTTGAAACCCATATATGTGAACATTAGGCTTTGATCATAGCCTACATTACGCATGAAATTATTACTAACTATTGATTGATTTATTGCAAGTGTATCTTGTTTGGTATGAGCGAGTGAATCTCTTTCTCTTCCTTCCATTTCTTTAATCATGATGTTAATCAAATTTGTGTGAAATGCATCACATTCACATTATAAAATTCATGTTTAAATTGTACCCGGTTAAGAGCAGGAAAGTTGGAGCCCACGTGACTAAGAGATAACTTGCTGATTTACAGTGATGGTAGGAGAAACAGTCACCCCCTGAACCAAAGACAATACCTAATTGGTCAGAGCTCCACTTGGGGCCAGAACAAACAGCTGGGTGTAAAACCCAAGACTAAAAAGAAGATCCAGAACCAGATCCAGACCGAGACTCAGACTCGGGCTCAGACTCTCACAGCTTAAGATGGGTTAAGACTGAACAACATCCCATCTAACTTCTTTCTTTTCTTCCTTTTCTTTCTGTCGCGAGTCCCGTTTAAGTTAAGCTTCGCCACTAAGCTGCAGTCTTTACATCTACAACCTTTGCCTGCCTCAAACTTTAACTGACCACGAGACTCCGCTCCACTGGCCAACACCACAACCTGATTGGCCTCAAAAGACATCACCCAGCGACGAACAGACCACCAGTGAACCCACCTGGGCACCCAGTCAACAACGGACACCACAGAAAGAATCCCCATTCAAAGAGACACAACAAACGCAAGTAATGCCTCTCATGCTTAACTGGTACATAGCTTTGAAATTTAATAACCCCACCTAAGAAATGATAGAACAGTTGAATTAATGATTGATGGTTCACTCAGTTAAAGCTTACAAAACTTGGGATTACATCATTTCACTCTCTTAAACTCTTTCTTCCTCACTTTCCTCCGTTCTGCAACTCATGTGAATGTGTGTGTGTGCGTGTGCGTGTGTTTGTGATCTCGTTTGCATTTAAAGAGAAATGTCTTGTGTTATGTTTATCAATGCATTGTCTTAAACTGCCGATCTTGTTACCGTGCTAAGAATAGTGTTTTCACTATATGTCGGATATTAGTATCCATTGCAGAGACAACAGTTATGGTCCGTTCAAATGAGCGCTGGACGATTCATTTGCTCGGTCGTAAAGAGTTGATTCTTTCAAATTCCCCTTTAAATTAATTAATAATTTCCTTTGAGATAATTTTATGTTTACCCCTAAAGTAAGACTCTAACAATGCAGGGATCATGGGTTCAATTCCCAGGAAATGAACATCATAAAATGTATACCTTGAATACAAATTAAGGCACTTTGGATAAAAGTGTCTGCCATTACCGAAATGTAAAGATAACCACATTTTACTCTCTGTGGTCCTTTTGTTCTGTTGTATTGACTGTCATAACAACAAAAAAGAGCTCCAAGGCAGAACAAATCCACCGCTGCAAATGAGTACAACTGGATTTCATAGAAGTATTCTGCTTTATTATCTTTACCAGGAATATTTTTTGCCTTTTTTTTAAATAAAATGTGTGTTGGGCTGAAAAAATTCAAGCTCCGTTTATCACTGATATGCCTGACACACTCTAGATCTACATAGATCTCACATGCTGTAACGATTCAGTCCACTGAAGGTGAGTTGAAGTGAGAACCCAAGTGCAGTTTATTTACAGTGTGATCCAAACAATAATCCGTGACGTGACGTGACTTGACTTGACTTGACTTGACTTGACTTGACATGAACAGACTTGACTTACCGACAGCAGGTTACAACATCAATACACGACGAAGACTATGGGAACATGATGGCTACTTATATCAGACAATGAGGGTCACATGACAAGAACAAACCAATGGGAAACAAGACACATGACTAGGACTACCAATGACTCAGACAAGGGAATCACATGACTAGACAATAACCAATGAGAGCATGACACATACACAAGGCAGAGAGACATGAGGCAAGGGAAGCATGACACTAACAGCAGGAATCAAACTACAAAATAAAAGACATGAGAACATGACACAAAAACAAAACCCAAACCCCACCTTACACATGCTCACACTCTAGAATTACAATACCCATCATGCTCAAACAACTCCCACGACTGAATACTCCCATCTCAATTTCTCTCATCAGGGATAATAGTGGAGTCAGTAAATGGAAAATAAGAGTAAGGTCAGTTACTTTTTTGGAAAAGTAACTCATTTTGTTGTAAAATAAAAATTTAAAAAATAAATTATTTATTACTTATTTGGAATTGGAATTTTAACACAGAGGAACCTACAATCCCACTGCAATTTGTTAGCAGGGAAGTCTAACTGTCAGCCAGTGATGGATTTATCTGTTTTGCATGGAGACTCTAGTGACTGTAGTGGTTAGTGTTCAACAGAGTGTGGGATGAACATTCACTAGAAGCAGAAAAAAACTAGACAGATTCATGTCAAGTTCCAGTACATTTCTCTGTTGAATACACATTCAACAGAATCATGCACATACCCACTGAAAATAAAAGAAGTCTTTAATATCTCAATTGAAGATAACAGTTATATTAAATTGAGAGCACAATGCTTAGGTCTCTTGTTTTTCTCTCTTTTTTTAAGAAAAGGGCCACAATAATCTTCAATTTGACGTGAATTCAAACAACTCTCATCAAATTGTTCCAAAACCAAATTAAATGAGCTATTCACACACTTTTAATAGGACTAAACTCTAAAATGTATATTGTATGTCACCAGTCGCCTTTTTTCTATTGTATTTCTTAGAAGAAACATCTCAGACAAAGTTCATACTTAAAAAAAAGATAACAGTCTCTTTTAAGCCTCCTGAGCTATGAAATAGCCATTTAAAAGTGTGTCTCACACTTTTACCTAAAGGAACTATGCAATGTATCCACTATTCAGTTCTCATGGAATGCTAAAACACTTATCTGAAGCAGTTTAAGGTCCACATAGGAAATATCCAAGATTATAGTTAAGTAGAGAACCTCTATGTTCATGTTCTGCATTTATTTTTGTGGCATTGTGCTCCCTTGTCATAAGTACCCAAGTGGTCAAGATGCTTAAAGCAAGGATCTCCCATAGTAATACACCTCCCACTGACCACATCCAGACAGCCATTAGCAGGTCATTCACTCACAGACAATGTTCCATGGTTTATGAAGCACAGAGAATTGTGTGTGGTGTGATTGCACCTGAATGTGCTGGAGTTAAAGTGTCTGGCAGCACATTTGCATTCAGTGTTAAGCTTTTCCAGGTCGTTTGTCCTTTTCAAACACATTTACTCTTAAATAATTCAGGGTTTTTTTCCCACATTTTAAAAGATGACCAGTTATATATAAATAAGGCAGCAATAGGTTAGAATAGATTAGCCAGAGAAAGATTACTTAAATCGCCCATCCATCTACATTCCGGTTTGGCATGAAACTGTGATTTTTGACATATTAAAAGATCCACTTAGAGAGCACTAATGCTGTTCAGTTGCTTTGACACAATCTGTATTGTTAAAAGCGCTATATAAATAAAGGTGACTTGACCTGACTTAGTATTTATGAAGCAGAATATTGTTGATCAATGATAAATTATCTGCTGTCAAACAGAGAACTGCACTGCATTGTGGGTGATAATTAAGAGAGGCCAATCTCTCATCCTGCCCTAAAAAAACAGCTCAGTTTGAAATGAAAGATTATAAGTACCAACTGAATGTAATCATCATAATCCTCAATTATGTGCAAAATTGTGTTATAGAATTGTTGCGTAACATTTGTTCATTTGTACTGTGATGTCATTCTGGAGAAGTTTTGAAGTTTTTACTGCAATAGAATCTATTATTGCTAATGGACTTGAGTCAGCTCGTTACTGTATGAACTATTCTGTTCATAATTGAACCTACTCAGTCTGAAAAATGATAGCAAGCTACAGAGCAGCTAAGTATATGAGTGTGCTTGAAGACTGATAGATATTGTGAAATATACGAACAAGTGTAAAATAATGTTTCTGTCCCTGCTTAAGACAAACAAGCAACTGGAGAACAAAGCACATGCTTCTTTTGTTCTCCACAACACTTTCAGCCTCATTTAGTGCTCTAGAAATATGTCAATTAGAGAGAGGATGCTTACTGGACGGTATCCTCATGTATTCATGCCACCTCATTGCTATCCTCATTCTCAGGATGAGGAAATGAAGCATATTTTCTTTATTGTGACATTATTTTCATGAAAAAACCCCAGGTTAATTGGAAAATGCTTGTGGCAATATTTCTGACATTATGTAGCCTCTTCACTTCTTCTGTATGTTGTTAACAACTGTACTATCCACTGAACGCACTTTTATCCCTCATAGCCTCATTTTCATTTCTGTAAAAAATTGAATATGATGCCAGTCTAAGGTCTATTGTATATGCAGGTACATTTTTGAAGTTCTTTCACAATGTCAGGATTGGACCGTCTTTATGTTTTTCTCCCCATGTGCTCCCCATGACCCAGTTTCTCCCTCGTGTGCCCTTATTTGGTTGTTCCTGTTCCTGTTCTCGTTGTCTCTTAATTAGTCATTCTGTTCACCTATGTTCCTCCCAATTGCCTCGTTAAGTCATGTATTTAAGTTCCTGTCTGTGCGTTCATCCTTTGTCAGGTCTACCAGTTGTGTATGTGTGTCTTCCGTCCCTTCCAAGTGTGGATTTACCCTGTGTGTTGGATTCAATAAATGACAGTTTCATTTATCCACTGCTCCTTCAGTCCTTCCGGTAGCGTATCGTGACACCCAAAGAGTCTATGTTGAAAATGGGCCTAATTTATTAAAGGAAATAATTACTTCTTTCTTTTTCTTTTAGAGTGAAACATGACCAAATATGTAACAGGTTTTGTAAAATTCAGTCTTTAACCTTAATGTTCAGGTTAAATCTACTGTACTCAGTTTGAAGATAACGTCTCAGGTTACGTATGTAACCATGGCTCCCTGAGTAGGGAATGAGACACTGCGTCCTCTAGGGGTCGCTATGGGCAATGCCTCGACGTGACCCTTGTCTGAAGCACACATTCAAAAAACACCAACAACATGTTGGCTGGCGACTGCCTATGACGTCACTACCGGTGCGACTATAGTATAAATAGGCGCCGAGAGAACACGTCACCCGCTTCTTCATCTGAAGCTTGTGTCCGAAGCATGGCAGGAAGCTAGAGGACGCAGTGTCTCGTTCCCTACTCAGGGAAACATGGTTACATACGTAACCTGAGACGTTCCCTTTCAAGGGAACTTCGAACTGCGTCCTCTAGGGGTCGCTATGGGGAACGGCATACCCACACCACCATGCTGAGGGGAGTGCATGCCAAACCACAGGCGAGCACTAAGTACCAACTCTACCAAAGCTTCAAGGGAGTTGCCCCTGGGATGGTTAGGTGGCTGTCAGTGACATTATCCCCTACAGCCAAAGGCCTAAGCTACATACCCCAAAAATGTACCTGTTAGGGCCAGAACTCCTGGGCCCTGGGTAGAGCTCGAGGCTTGGAATCAGGAATAGATTCCTTTAAGGGGATACGACCAAGTGCCTAAAATCGTACCAGGTCTTGGCCTGTCACCCAGGGGGCTACCGCTTGTTCTGCATGAGCTTGCTGAAGGAACTGTCTTAACAGACCCCTAGTAGCAACACCTTGTTAAAGTAGGTATCTTGAGGATACATGAGGGAGCATAACACCCAGCTCTCAGCCGAGAGGGAGGCTCGACCTACAGCCTGTTCATTAGAAATCCTGAAGGGTAAGCGTACAGCAAGCTTAGCCAAAAAAAAACAGCGCATCAGGGAGGCAGGGTAAGAGAAAGCCGGAAAAATGGCTATAATACAGTCTGGATCCAGCATCAATGAGTGAGGTCATCACTGCAAAAGTCGAGAACCTGGTTCTGAGTCCAGCAGAGGGGGTGCTCACCGAGGACCTACCCTAGAAAAGGACAGAAACACACAGGTCCCGGAAACACTGCAAAGAAGGCTAGCAGACGGATTCACACAACCACCAGCACATTTTATATAATCAAAATGGATCGTACTCACCCACCATGGTTCCCGCGCAGGAGCCCTGTTCAAGAAGCGAAGCCCGAAGAAGCCTCTAGTCCGGACCATCAGTAAGGTGGTTACTATGTAAGACACAGAACCAACCGAAAACATCATAGGTCCAGCATAGGAGACTGCAATGCAGGCGCAGGAGGTTCCTACCTAACCTCGGTCAGGTGGAGAAGATGGTGGTTACAGGGGAATTAGGAAGGGGAAGATGAGGGCAGATGTTAAACTCCCCGAGGGAGAGGGTATCACTCTGGTCCGGACGAGAGCGTTGGGAACGCCTCATCTGGATCACCTCGCTCAGGTCTTTCCTACCTCCCTTTGACCTGCGATTCCTCCTAGCCCTACCCGCAGGTGGGGAGGAGCGAGAGCCGCGACACTAACCTTCTGTGCCCGTCAAGTCAAGTCACCTTTATTTATATAGCGCTTTTAACAATACAGATTGTGACAAAGCAACTGAACAGCATTAATTAAGAAAATAGTGTCAATAATGCAAAATGACAATAGTAAACACTAATTTTTCAGTTAAAGACAGTTCATCATTGAATTCAGTGATGTCAACATCCAGCTCAGTTTAAATAATATCTTTGCAATCATGTCAACGATAACGCTGGAAATGAAGTGTCCCCAACTAAGCAAGCCAGAGGCGACAGCGGCAAGGAACCAAAACTCCATCGGTGACAGAATGGAGAAAAAACCTCTCCCTGAACTTCTCAACCACCGTCTCGATGGAGGTACCAAAAAGTTCGGAAACCAGAACATCAAGGAGAAAGCCCCTCTCTTTCTTCCCGAAATCTGCCAGGTTCAACCACAGATGTCTCTCCGTTACCACCATGGCCGCCATAGATCTGCCCATATCAGAGGCAGCACGGAAAGCAAGATCCGTGGTGTGGCTCAACTCAGCTACCTCATCAGGAGAAAGGCCTTCCCCTTTATCCAGGTCTTTCAGTAGATCAGCCTGATATGCCTGAAGACAGCGACAGCCTGACCTGCTGCTGCGTATGCCCTGCCATTTAAGCGAGATGTATCCTGAAGGGGCTTAGATGGCAAGGAGGGAGTCTTGAGAGAGGATATCTCACCCATAGAGCGATAGCTAGCCAGCGTCTCTTCTACAGGGGGCATCTTCTCATAGCCGCTTTCGCGCATCCCCTCGATGTTGGCATAACTCGTATGCTGGAACCGATGGATGTGTGAAGAAAACGGCTTCTTCCATTCCTTCTCGACCTCCGTATGGAGATCAGGAAGAAAAGGAAGGCTCACTTGAGTTGGGGGGCTATGGTTAGACAGATAACGCTCGTCGAGATGACCTCGCAGCGCCACCTTCCTGGCCCGCTTCCACTTGTAAGTCAAGCCTCGCCGTGGTGCGATCCATAACCTCCAGTAGCTCATCATACGTAGGGCAGGAGGATTGGGAGGGACTGGATCAGATGGCTGCCCCTCCTTCCTCGAAATGAAAGACAGACGAGAGCGGAACTTTTTCATTGAAAAATGCTCGCAGTGAACGCAGATTGCCCCCTCGAGGACATCGCGTGCGTGCTCTTCGCCCCAAACAAAAGACGCAAAGATCATGTGTGTCATCAGGTGTCAAATAATGAAGACACAGATCCAATAACTGTTAAAATTGTTTTAATGCTGTGTAATGTTGTCTCAAGCACAGATGAATTGTAAGTTGCAATTTTATTGTTCATTGTATGAGCTAAAGATATTTCAGATAAATGCTGCTGACAGTGAAATCGACATTGAAGTGCAGAGTTTAAGTGCTAAAGCTTTGTATCAACATGAGGATGAAGAGATAAATGTAATTAACTCTTGCCTTGTTAATTTGTACTAAATATTTGGCTGTTAATTGTAATTAAACTCAATGAGAAGAGAAACTATTCCATTATTTAGCCTTTTTTAATGCATATAGTAACTGGAATAGGCATCATCCATATTTATGGAAAATATAGATTCGCTGTGAAAAGATGCATTCACTTACTCATCTCATCTCAGCATATGCATTTATTAACTGAACACTCTTTTTCTTAACATGTTTTGTCAAATTCATGATGTCGTCCTGCTGCCACATAGAAAGTATTTTTTTCTTCAGAGAGACATACTGGGTTTTTTTGTTCCTCACTCCTTTCCAACCACCCTGTTAGACCACACAGTTGCCATGGAGATGGCACAGTCTGCCCACTTTCACTTTGTGTCTTGGATGGCTTGCTGCTTCAGCAATCCAGTTACAGGACATGACCGCATTCTGTCTAAACCAAGTCAAAGACATTCAGTAAAGTGTTATTGCACTAATGAATAACTCATGGCTCAGATCAGGATGTAAAGAATGCTCAAAACCGCTGCTGTCATCTATTATTTTCCTCCTTGCTGTTCCTCAGGCCCATGGGCTTGGATCACAATGGGGACATTAGAGGTATTGTACCAAATCTAAACAGACATTGCGTTGTACAGAGTCATTAATTTCCTATGGGGTTTAATACATTTTTGATGCACAAAACAGGGACAGAGACATACAAGGATACTGATATCTGGAGGACATCAATATTTTCACTGAAAATTACTTAAAATGGAGCTACAGGCTGTACATAGTGTCACGGATCTGGAGGGAGGACTCAAATGCAGAGTGAGTGTTAACAGATTTATTAGACAGACTTGCAAACAAGACGAGAGAAGGTGAGGAGAGAAGTGAACAGTCCAAACAATGACTTGTAGACAGGCAGGCCTGGGTGTACGACCACAGAGTCTAGTCCAGGATGGCAGACCGCCAGAGAGCAGTGAAGGCAGCGGAGCTGGAGGCCTGGGGTAAGCAGAGGTGGCCTGACACTCCTCACCACTAGTGATGTATCAGGCAGTGCACAGGCCAAGCAGCATGGCAGACCCGGGGAGATGACCAGTGGCTCAGCCTGCAAGTCAGAACAGGGCAGGACTGGACAGACAAGAAACAAAACACACACTAAGCAATATGGCAGAGAATACTCCATATAATATAAGGCAAGATAGGCTCACAAACAGAGACAAACACTAGTTAGGACAACAGATTAGAACAACAAACTAACAACACACGAGGGGAAGGGAGCACAATATAAAGGAGAGAAGAACACGAGGAACAGGTGACGGCACTCAGACAAACGAGGACTAAACAAGGGGGTGTGGCAATGGGAAACAAGGAGGCAGGACGAGAGGAGCACATGGCAGACAACAACAAAGACAGAGCCATGTGCTCACACACAACACAAACAAGGAAACATTAAACAGTGACAAAACAAACAGGGCAGGATCCTGACATTAATTCTTGTCATGCATAATATCGACTGATGACTAGTATGGTATCAATATATTTAATTTAAGTGTTTTATTTTTATTTATACAGTATAGCAAAGGAAACATGAAACAGAGACAAGACAGATAGGGCAGGATCCTGACACATAGAAAATGGTTAAGTAACAAAGACTGTTTCAAAGTTTTCCAAGGTTTTCTGGATTACAATCAGATAGTGATTGTGAATCAGATTTAACAAGATAGTGGAAGAACATACAATGAAAATAGAAATCCAACAGAATTTGAAATCCATTATTTGTGATTTGTAATGGATGACAGATGCTCAAAAATGTAAACCATAATTAAAAGGTTGTAAAAAGTAGTTTTTTACATTCTTTGTGTTCATGCCACTTATGTTCTCATGCCACTTATACCATCATGTGCAGATAAGAAACAAAAGCGTGGTTGAAAAAAGAGAATAAGAACAGGATCAGAACAGTTAGCCAGAGCTCACTGTGTAGATCCTTACCAGGCCATGGCGCTGACCTTTAATCAGTAAATCATTGGTTCATGTTATTGTAAAATATCAGGTAAAATTAATTTAAAATGTACTGGACCTTTTTGTATATTCTAGGTGTTTTATCCCTCATCCTAGTTGCTTCATCAGTTCTCTGATGGTGGGGAACCTCTAATCCCCAATGTTCTATGTCAAGGGACATGATTGCCCAATGTAGGAAAAGTTCAGCACTGACTAAAGCATCTTAATTAACCTCAAGACAGCCCTTGGAAGGGTAAATATGTAGCCAATGCCATTTCACACTCTGACTGACCTACGAACTGCTGATTAATGCTGTTTAGCCATAGAGATAAATTCTGATGCTTGAATCTCTAAGGTAATAGATGCTAACCCTGTTTCACTAATCCTCTGCTATTACAGAGCATATTGAATATGGATCTGCATAATGAAATTACTTTGCCTTCTTTTTTTTCTTCTTTGCAGCGGCTATTGTAAGAAACACTTAAAAAGCAGGAGATATTCCCTCAAGAGCCAAAGGACACTAATGAATGTTAAGCCTCTCAAATTGTTTTTCCTCCCTGTAATGCTGAACTGATAAGCTGGTCATTGGATAATAGGGGCCTTTAGGTAAGAATTGTGTTGAAACCATCAAGGGAGGTTTTACCCATATCCCAAAGCCTCTTATTTTTGTTTTGAGGGTGATTAATTATGTCACATATTCTAATATATTATCATTTCTCAATAAGGATAGTACTCTTAAACTCTAGCAAGTGGTTCAGTAAGTTCAGTCACTGTAGGGTTGTTTAACCGGCACCAGAAAACATTCAGGCATGCTGATATGTTGAAGCAACAACACTCCTGATTTTGTGATGTTGTTTAAATGAAACATTTTAATTTATATGTATTTATCCAATGAGAAATTAAAGGGGTCATGACATGGATTTTATTATTATTATTATTATTATTATCATTATTGTCCTTTAAGTTCACTTACACCAATCAGCCAAAACATTATGACCACATACCTAATATGATGTTGGTTCTCTGTGTGCTGCCAAAACAGCACCAGTATATGCAGTATGGACTCTAAAATACCCCTAAAGCGTCCTGTGGTATCTGGCACCAAGACATTAGCAGCAGATTCTTCAAGTTCTGTAAGTTGAGAGGTGGAGCCACCATGGATCGATCTTGTTGGTCCAGCATATCCCACAGATGATCAATTGGATTGAGATCTGGGGAATTTGGGGGCCAGAGCATCACCTTGTAGCAAATTAGCTCAAAAGGGAAATGCAGATAATTAATTACAGTTAATTAAAATCAATTATAATAAGTTATGTCAAATTTTATTTTCGTGGTCACAGAAAACAACCTTCTTTCAGTACTAATTCATTAGAGCATGTAGCAAGGCCAGCTTGTTAAAGGGACTTGTTCTCGAAGCCATGACAACAGAATCAAAACTCTGGTGAATGTGCACAAAGTTTTATTCAACTAAATCATGAACACACATTAGTTTACGCAAACATATACACACAATCACACATTCATAGATGGGAAAAAGGGAAAGTAAAAGTGAACGGTTAAAACCGATGTAGAAACCAGGGAATGAATCTAAGAAAAAGGAATCAGTTAACCACCGGAACAGAACCATCGGCTCCTTTGTAACAAAGGGGTCTACAGTTTATACTAAACCTCTGTTTAGTTTAGTTTAATTAAGTGTACTATACTTGCATTAGCCTTAGTCGTCAACGGGCATCTGGATGCAGTCTCAGATGAAAGTCTTGATTGTTTTGATATTTTATTGTTGATGAAGTTGTGATCAGGTTATTCTGGGTTGAGTGTCTCCACTTCTATCTAACTCCTTTTTTCACTTTGGGTCTGGAGATAGTGGCTATTATCTACTGCAGAAGTCACATCTCTCAAGTTTGGCTTGACCAATGCAAAAAGTATAATTGCAAACAGGAAAAAGCTTCTTTGTTCCAAGGTTTTTTTCAGCAGAACATTGCCCAGAGCATCTCACTCCCTCCACCGGCTTGTCGCCATCCCACAGTGCCTCCTGGTGCCAGTACTTCCCCTGCTAAATGATGCACATGTACACAGCCAGGTGACATTCTTCTACTGCTCCAAGGTCTAGTTCTGACACTTGTGTGGCACTTTCTACAGTGGAGAGGGGTTATCATAGGCACTCTAACTGGTCTGCAGCTACACAGCCCCATATGCAGCAGAGTGTGATGCACTGTGTATTTTGACACAATCCTCACATAACCACCATCAAAATTGTGTGTGACTTGTGCCACATATAACTTCTGTTGGCTCATACTAGGCAAGATAGCCTTCATTGCCCTCATACATCAATAATCTTTGGGTGCCCAAACCTGCTGTCGCTGGTTTGTGGTTTGTCCCTCCTCAGACTGCTGTTGGTAAATTGTCACCACTGCTAACGGGGAGTAAACCACAAGCCTTGTGTGACGAACCGGACGTGGAGGCGGTTTCAGAATCCATGTTTGGGAAGTTTATTAAACAAACACCGCAAATAATTCCAAACAGGGACGCAAAAAGGCGTAGTTGTGGAGGCAAGCAAAAGTTCAGTAATGTGAGAAACGTCTGACCAGGTAAACAGAACAGAACAATAATCCAAAAGACAATATCCAAAATACAGGCACAATGGTCATGATACAAGTATCAAACAACAGGCAATGAAAATGCTGGCAAGGCAGTGGGAAAACTGGCAAAACTTTAAATACGTATGGCAAACAGCTGAATGGTTATCAGCCTCAGTTGTTATAGAACCCTCTCCTCTACAAAAACCTCCCGGTGTTCTTCTGTGTGGACGCTCCCTTGGTCGTGGTGCTGGGCCGTCAGGGTGTGCTTGTTGAAAATCATGGATCAGCAATGGGTCTAATATGCCTTTGGCAGCTACCGAAGTCTCTTCTCTGGCCCGTAGCCCTCCCAGTCCACCAGGTAATGTATCTGGCCCCCTCTTCTTCTGAAGTGCATGATCTCTTTGACCCTGTATGTTGGTGCTCCATCAATGTCCAAAGGAGGCATGATCTGTGGTTCCAGGGGGCCAGATGTTGGGTAGACCAGTTTCAACAGGGACACATGGAAGGAGGAAGAGATGCAATCATTTGTAGGAAGCTCTATTCGGTATGTAACAAGGTTAATCTGATGTAAGATTTTGAAAGGACCCACATACCTGGGGCTGAGCTTCCTACATGGTAACCAAAGCTTGACACATGTGGATGACCACACCATCTGACCAGGCTAATAGCTGGGTTGAGTACATCTTCGTCTGTCAGCCTGGATCCGTTGAGCTCATACAGCTTGTTGCAGCCAAACATACTCACTGTCCCACACCTGTTCATTCCGCCTGATCCAATCATCCACCACTGGCACCAAAGACGGTTCACCTGACCAAGGGAACATCGGGGGTTGATAGCCCAACACGCATTGGAAAGGAGAGAGTCCAGTAGAGGAATGAGTGAGGCAGTTCTGTGTGTATTCAGCCCATGGGATGAAGTCGCTCCACCTTTGTTGCAGTCAAGAAACAAAGGTGGTCTGCCTATTTCCTGATTAAGTCTTTCTACCTGTCCTGGTGAGTTTAGCTCCAACCCCGATTAAACACACATGATCCAGCTAATCAAGGTCTTACTAGGCATACTAGAAACATCCAGGCAGGTGTTGAGGCAAGTTGAAGCTGCTGGACAGTGGCCCTCTAGGATCGAGTTTGGACGCCCCTGCTCTAAAGGCAGTCATATGCAAAAACTTTTTGTGACATCACAAATCCTACAGCTTGCTCAAATACATCCTCTTTTTGTATTGAATAGGACACTTTATTTTTGCCTCTTATATGCCAGAAGATCAAGGAAAATCTGAGCTTTTTAAACCACTTGAGGTGACTTGAATGGGGCATGTATTTAAAGCTGCAGTACTGAATGAATTACATAAAGTATGTTAGTCTGATCACTGCATGCTAGCCACATGAGAATATAGTATGCTAACATAGTGCACAAACATTATGCATGATTACATATGTTAAACCACCCCAGAACAATATTTTAAAAAAATGGCAGGCAGATAAATATTAAATCATATCAATGTAATACAAAGATTTTACACTGACATTCATTTATAAGAGCGTCATGATTTTAGTTGTGGTTAGAATGACAGACATTGTGAATCCAGTCTCAGAATGTTTTTTAGACATCGCTCAGGAGACGATATGTGGTGTGATGGGCATCCAAATCATTGCGTACATCTGTGAAGGCCAAGCATGTGATTGAATCTAAAAGGTACGCCTGCCACAGGTTTTGGCTTTGGTTTGGGACAGTGATGCTACTGAATGACTCTATCAAATGTCCTTAGCCAGGTCATTATATCAGACAGAGCTCAAATTTATTCAAAATTACAACAAAATCAGATTTTTGAACCCTGATAGTCACACATGCAAAGTTTTTTCTCTCAGTCTTCTGTCCAAAAGCCTGATCAAGTACAAATACATAAATACTTATCAAGTACAAATAAATAAATAAATAAATAAATAAGTCTGTCTACACTTTAAGCTACCTCACAAGCACAACGCTTTTTAACCCTATTGAGCTAAGACTTGGCAACAGCCTTCACAAGTGTCTCTTGGAATTACGATTCAAGAATTGCCCCCATGGTTCTGTTGAGTGATTACATGACAAAAGAGATTGACCAAGAAGAAGTAGATAGGGTCAGTTGTTGGCTCTTTTGAGATCAAATGGTGGGATATGCTTTTGGTGTAAAAGGGCGACTCCCTCACATGGCTCAGACCTTCTAATGCTGCTATAAGCCCTCAAAGCACAATCTTAATCTCCTTAGCTCTTCATGTGAGACGCTCAAACACAGAGCCAGCCAGGGTGTTGAGATACAGTACAAGCACAGAGAAATGACAGCCAGAGGCTAACAAATTCTCAACGAGAGTCAAGCAGAGAACTTAAAGCAGTTACATTAAGAAGAAAAAACACACGGTTCTTCTATCTACCAGTAAGCCTCCTCCTAACTTTTTCTCTGCTAGTAGGAGACATTTGCGTTGGTTTTGTTTTTTTTATAAACTATTAACTTGCCATTCAACAGGTGCTGTATAGTGATGCACTGTAGGTCTTCGGGACATCTTAGATTAATTCTGTTCATTCATTCCGTGTTTCAGTTATTCTGATTTATTTTTTATTATTAATAATAAGGTTTGTTTGTATCAAACTGTTCTTACTCTTAAGGCATCAAAAACTGAAGCACAGTAAAGCACCTTTAGCATCATTATTAAGAAGGCAATGGTGTTGCTATATTAATGAACTAGGAGCTAGCAATGAAATAAGTATGATTTGAACAGCCACAATATATATATATTTTTTTTTATTACACTATTTAGGAATTTTTGAGCACCAAACCCAACCTTACCCTAAACCTAACCATTTGTCATTATACAGTATAAAAAAAAACATAAAACTTGATATGTCACAATTCAAAAAGTACAAATATTACAAGTCTTCTGAGGTTAAACAATTGCTTTATGTAAATCACGCAGTTAAATCCAAGTCTTGTGTAAAGATAAAATAACATTATATGATGAACAGATTTAATTCAGACTTTTATTCACATATAAACACACATATAGAGCAAATCACACATGGTAAACACAGGAGCTTGTACATGTGTCACACACTAGAAAAAAAAAACTCATTGGTCCTCATGGTCACTGTTCTCATGTTTATGTATGTGTTTATGTTTAAAATTTGGGTCCCACTTTATATTAGGTGGCCTTAACTACTATGCACTTACATTTAAATGAAGAATTTGATACAATGCACTTATTGTGTACATACATGTTTTTACATTGTACTTACATTTTAAAAAATGCCTGTATGTAATTACATCTGTAAATAATTTATGTAATTACATTTATAAGTACACTGTTGACCCATCCCTTACACCTTAGCCCACCCTTAAACCTACCCATACCACCAAACCTGTCACTAACTTTACCCGTATCCCACCTCAATAGCAGCAAAAGTGTTTTGCAATACAATATGAACACAATAAGTACGTTGTACTTATATTTTGATGTAAGTACATAGTACTTAAGGCCACCTAATATAAAGTGTGACCAAAATTTGTTATTTATGAAAGTATAAAAAGAATATGAAAGTATAAATATACTGTACATCAAATTCATTTATACTTTTACAAATGCATACAAAGAATTAAATATGTCTTGATCTGAGGCATAAGGCAAGCAAATTAAAACAATGGAGTTTTGTAATTTTTTGTCAATAAAGTGATGCCTGGGGTACTTTTAGTGTCTTAATAGTGGTTCAATTCTTGATGCCTTGGGAGTAAGAATGGGTTGTTTATATTCCACACCGTGTGTGGTGTTGTGCATTTTTGACATACCATGCATATAACATCTTGGCTTTACATGGTTCCTCAGTCATTCTGCTGAGGACCCTTTTGGATTGGAAACTAAGTTCTGAATGTGCCTGTATGCTTATGGACAGAAACTTTAAGAGCACTTTAGGGGTGGGCTTTGCACCGGTTTCACTTCTTGCAGTGATTCAAAACTTCTTAGGAAAACGCTGCTCAGCATTTTGCTCTTGTATAAGTAAACACTGTTTCGTAACAATAACAGTCTGCACTGGTTCAGGTGTTTCTTTTTTTTCTCCAATACATCATATGTCACATCATCCTTGTGCTCGGCATGAGAAGTGTTATGGGACTGCATGTCATTTGCATAAAAGTTTTATTACTTTTCTCTATCTTTTGAGTATGCATATGAGACTGTTTCATACGGAAATTCCTTAAATAAATGCTTCATTCAACAAAGGATAGAAGTGACTTTGACTTCCCATTTCTTTTTAAGTATGCTTCCACATAACGTAACTCACAGTGCCACACTTGCCACTTTTCTGTGCGAAATGCTGTTTTAGGCATCCAAGTGAAAAAAAACATGAAAAGAATGAGGAAGGCGAGTTGCCTTCATTTTTAGAATAGTAATGATATGGGCTCCTTTGTTCACTATTCCACAGAAGCACTTTTTTCAAATCTCATTTTGGACTGCAGTGATAGATGAGAGCAGTCAAGCGAAAACACCTTCTCCCCTTGATCGCTATCAAAAACGTCAAAGCCACTATCATGTCAAATCTAGTTTAAAGCATGCGCATTTGCCTAATTTTTTTTTGTCAATGACTGACAACAGCGATTTTTTTGTCACTTTATTCACTCTTATTGTCGCATCCTTTCTATGAAAAAAAAAAAAAAATGTGTTTTTTCACAAAAGTGAGCATTATTTGGCTGAAGCACAAGAAAGCAGATGATAAACAGAATGGTACTTGTGTACATTTTTCAATACATCAAATGATCATTACAACCAAGACTGTAACCAGGGTTTGAAAATTAGTGAGGTCTGGGGTGGGTGATAAGACCTGTGCTATAATAACAAATGCAGCTCATTATAGGCCTACACTCTTAAAAATAAAGGTGCTTCATGATGCCATAGAAGAACCTTTTTGTCTAAATGGTTCCATAAAGAACCTTTAACATCTGAAGAACCTTTCTGTTTCACAAAAGGTTCTTTGTGGTGAAAAAAGGTTATTCACATTATAAAAAGGTAAGAAAGAGATGGTTCTTTTAAGAACCTTTGACTGAATGGTTCTTTGTGGAACCAAAAATGGTTCTTCTATGGCATCGCTGTGAAGAACCTTTTGAAGCACCTTTATTTTTAAGAGTGTATACACTACATATAAACATAAAAAAGTAAATGTTTTCTCTGTTTTGGGGGATGAAAATCGTTAAATTAGACTTAATTTACTGTATCAAAATTGGTTAATACTTTACTATAGATCAGGGGTAGATGATTTTATTATTTGTTAATTATTCATGCACCAATGCTTATTTATGTAATCATTTTTATTAGTAAGCACGGCTATATGACAAGAACTTTGTCTAGTGCTCTTATGAATGTTTCAGCATGACTTTGTGAAAGGTTAACTACTAAAACTGAATGAAATAGCATTAGCTATGGGCTTTTTTTTAAATTATTATTGTTGTCTGTTTGAGTGTTAGGTATTGCCAGGTATTGCTACGGTAACAAACAAAACCTATAAATAAATAAGTTCAAATCTTTTGTTTTGGAAATAATATAAAGATATTACTAACCCTAAACTGCAACTTTCCACTTTATTAACTTCCTAAAGTGTCACATTAAGCGGAAAAAACAAGGTTGCATATAATAACTGGATCTGGCAACATATCACTCACAACTCTCTCTGAAGGCCTGTTCACTTGAATCGCTCACCATCATCTTCACACCATGGACACTGAACAATTCTAGGAAAACAGTCTAAATTGAATTATACGTGCAGACACTCATAGAAGGAATTTCAAAGTGCCAATTAGTCATTCGGAGAGCTTCAAATTTTATCTTTGAAAATGAAATGTTTACAGAGGTCCGGACTTCAGTGACCTCAAAGCAGGCTGTGGCCATGATTACAAAAACAAAGTAAAAAGCATTAAATTATTTTACAAAAACTGAGCTGCAGTGGTCAAGTGATGCTCTGTGTTCCCAGGAAAGTACGCCAAATCACAGTAGTCTGCTTCAACATCTATAATCTAGAATTCTGAGCTAGTCTGCAAGAAGCCATGCATGGCTGCGCTGTAAAAATTGTGTTCAGCATAGATTTTTTTATTGTCTATGTTTTTGTGTGACTAGCATTGTTCCTGTACAGACCTGGGTCCTAAAACAATGCAGACAGCTCATTTAAGTGACCCTATCAGAGAGCACAATTTATTCTTAGTGAATTCTCCTCTACTCTGATGTTTTTTTTTTTACTGTATATGAACCATTTTAAACACTGTTATTTCTTTCTAGTTAACTTTTTTGTTTTCATTTAATGTTTGAAAGAGCAAAAGTTTTGATGGGCCAAGTGAAGAAACAGGTGACACTATGTATCTGCACTGTAACAAAGGAAACAATGAGACAATGGTGCCGGAGGATCTCTGCTGTCTTCTGCTTGATATCACCTTGGAGAAATCATTATTCACGTCCCAATTCTGTCTCCTTATGTAGTTGTGGTTGTGCTTTTAAATTTGCAAAGCTTTATGGCACCAGTATTTTCGCTTGTGCTGATATGGCAACAGCCACCACTAAGAAACGTGCACAATAGGAACAGAACAGTGTTGAATAATTGATTGCCTGTGAAAGATACTGCAATAACTATGCATTATTAAAAATGAGGGTTAATAATTTTCTGGAATTTTGCAAAGGCGTGGCAGTGTTACATAAACAGCAAAGCACAGTCTAAATTACTTGGCCCATTATTTTTTGAAGGAAAGTCATAGCAATATGCTGCTAATTGTTGCCACATCTCGGGTTTGTTCTCGGCCATGAGTTTCTTCAAAGTTTCTTACAGCAACAGACTAAATCGGAGAGGGGGGTAAAAAATTGAAACTATTATAAAAATGGAAACAGAGACGAAAATGTATAAATATCCAGTTTACTGTGGTGAGCTAAAACATGCATGAAGAAATAAGCTGATTTAAATCAATCATATAACGCAAGTTGCCATCTTGAGAAAGTCAGAGGTCAGTCATTCAGTATTCCTGGGTTATAATAACATCTGCTGACCTCAGCAGACGACATTTGTTTGAGAGCCTTTCCAATACATCAAGAACATAAAGATAAGATTAATCATCTTCTCCGCTGGCCTTCCTGGCCTTTAACTCATTGAGTCAAGTCCCATACATGGGGATGCTATGACCTGGATTTTATAATTGATTAAATTACATATTCATGACCCATGAGAAGATGGATCCCCCATTTGTTTGTTTATTTATTTAATATTGTCTCACAAGTCCCACATAAATGCAGATTAGGGGGTTGAGCCGTGTAAACACATTAGCAATGTAAATGCACTCATTTGCTTTGTTTTTTTTTTACTTTTTGCGGGAGGATTTCAAATTAAAGTGACTGAATATTTATTGTCTCAGGACTTCTAAGGTCTAGTGTGTTTTTAAAGACAAGAAAAGACCTCCACGGGATGTGTGGTGTCCAGAGAAGAGTATTACATTTTATTATTTTAAAGAAAGAGCATATGCTTGGCCCCCTTATGTGTTGTTGGACAAACATCAAAGCTTGGCCCATGGCCCAGCCTAAAATATGTTTAGAATTCATTCCACTCCTTCATATTACCAAACAACCCTTCTAGGCTCCTACAGAGCAACTGACCCCGCAATTAAAGGGAGTTCTTTTGGATGAAATGTGTTCGCCAAAATAACATCAAGTACATCAACAGCTCAGGGGTCAGTTATATTTAAGACTGTTAGTATGTAACCAACGCTGTAAATGTGTGTATGTGATTAGAACAGATCTGTTTGGGGTTTTATAGTGCATCTGCCCCAGCTGCGGTTCAGTTGCGATGACAGCTCTGCGAGATAATTCCATCTTCACAGTTTTCTGCTTCAACAGATCTATCAAAAATGACAGAACAAGCCAGCCATGGCTGAGAAAATGAAATAGCAGTCTGATGGCGATATCCAAAGCCAATAAAATTGCAATGTGCTTCTTTAATGACACATTCATATTTTGCAAGGTATTTATCTGTAAAATCCCCCAAATAACCACAAATTTTATACTTGAAGTATATTATTATGAGATTATTTCTTTGAGACTTTATTTAATATTATCATCAGGCCATTATTTAAAATAAAAATAAAAAGGGAAAAAAACAGAGGTATCTTGACCCTCTGAAAGCACCATCTGCATAGAACCAAATATGAGACAGCAACAAAGACAAATTGGCTACACTGACCTCTTTCAGGTCCACACATACATGGGTATTTTTATAAACAGAGTTTTTCCTTCTTCCGTTTTAAAAAAAATCTCTGTCCACATGAAAGCGCAAATGCATGCTATGAAGCGCTGTCAAGAGCATGCCAAACCAACAGGTGGCGATATAATCTCAACCGTAAAGCCATGTTGGCCAATCAGAAGCCTGAAAAAGTGTCCAGTAGGTGGAGATAACAGTGCAGGCTCCGACATAACAAGCCAAAAACTCTGGTTTCGCTGTCTACACGATAACACTGCAACCGGAGTTTTTGAAAATCTTCACCGTGGCAGGAGTTTTCAAAAATGTTCGATTTCAGTGGCCTGGTGCTGCGTGTGCGTGTGGACGAATGGCCAACCTGCATAGAAAATCCTGTGGTTTCAA
>NW_015506226.1:622945-651077 GCF_001515645.1 Sinocyclocheilus grahami | reverse complement strand
TCTCGTTCCCTACTCAGGGAACCATGGTTACATAAGTAACCTGAGACGTTCCCTTTCATGGGAACTTCGAACTGCGTCTTCTAGGTTTCTCCATAGCGACCCCTAGAGGACACAGTGTCTCGTTCCCTACTCAGGGAACCATGGTTACATAAGTAACCTGAGACGTTTTATTTAACACCTGATGTTTTTTTTTTTACTGTATATGAACCATTTTAAACACTGTTATTTCTTTCTAGTTAACTTTTTTGTTTTCATTTAATGTTTGAAAGAGCAAAAGTTTTGATGGGCCAAGTGAAGAAACAGGTGACACTATGTATCTGCACTGTAACAAAGGAAACAATGAGACAATGGCGCCGGAGGATCTCTGCTGTCTTCTGCTTGATATCACCTTGGAGAAATCATTATTCACGTCCCAATTCTGTCTCCTTATGTAGTTGTGGTTGTGCTTTTAAATTTGCAAAGCTTTATGGCACCAGTATTTTCGCTTGTGCTGATATGGCAACAGCCACCACTAAGAAACGTGCACAATAGGAACAGAACAGTGTTGAATAATTGATTGCCTGTGAAAGATACTGCAATAACTATGCATTATTAAAAATGAGGGTTAATAATTTTCTGGAATTTTGCAAAGGCGTGGCAGTGTTACACAAACAGCAAAGCACAGTCTAAATTACTTGGCCCATTATTTTTTGAAGGAAAGTCATAGCAATATGCTGCTAATTGTTGCCACATCTCGGGTTTGTTCTCGGCCATGAGTTTCTTCAAAGTTTCTTACAGCAACAGACTAAATCGGAGAGGGGGGTAAAAAATTGAAACTATTATAAAAATGGAAACAGAGACGAAAATGTATAAATATCCAGTTTACTGTGGTGAGCTAAAACATGCATGAAGAAATAAGCTGATTTAAATCAATCATATAACGCAAGTTGCCATCTTGAGAAAGTCAGAGGTCAGTCATTCAGTATTCCTGGGTTATAATAACATCTGCTGACCTCAGCAGACGACATTTGTTTGAGAGCCTTTCCAATACATCAAGAACATAAAGATAAGATTAATCATCTTCTCCGCTGGCCTTCCTGGCCTTTAACTCATTGAGTCAAGTCCCATACATGGGGATGCTATGACCTGGATTTTATAATTGATTAAATTACATATTCATGACCCATGAGAAGATGGATCCCCCATTTGTTTGTTTATTTATTTAATATTGTCTCACAAGTCTCACATAAATGCAGATGAGGGGGTTGAGCCATGTAAACACATTAGCAATGTAAATGCACTCATTTGCTTTGTTTTTTTTTTACTTTTTGCGGGAGGATTTCAAATTAAAGTGACTGAATATTTATTGTGTAAGGACTTCTAAGGTTCTAGTGTGCTTTTAAAGACAAGAAAAGAGCATAACAGGATGTTTGGTGTCCAGAGAAGAGTTTATGCAAAGTATCACATTTTATTATTTTAAAGAAAGAGCATATGCTTGGCCCCCTTATGTGTTGTTGGACAAACATCAAAGCTTGGCCCATGGCCCAGCCTAAAATATGTTTAGAATTCATTCCACTCCTTCATATTACCAAACAACCCTTCTAGGCTCCTACAGAGCAACTGACCCCGCAATTAAAGGGAGTTCTTTTGGATGAAATGTGTTCGCCAAAATAACATCAAGTACATCAACAGCTCAGGGGTCAGTTATATTTAAGACTGTTAGTATGTAACCAACGCTGTAAATGTGTGTATGTGATTAGAACAGATCTGTTTGGGGTTTTATAGTGCATCTGCCCCAGCTGCGGTTCAGTTGCGATGACAGCTCTGCGAGATAATTCCATCTTCACAGTTTTCTGCTTCAACAGATCTATCAAAAATGACAGAACAAGCCAGCCATGGCTGAGAAAATGAAATAGCAGTCTGATGGCGATATCCAAAGTCAATAAAATTGCAATGTGCTTCTTTAATGACACATTCATATTTTGCAAGGTATTTATCTGTAAAATCCCCCAAATAACCACAAATTTTATACTTGAAGTATATTATTATGAGATTATTTCTTTGAGACTTTATTTAATATTATCATCAGGCCATTATTTAAAATAAAAATAAAAAGGGAAAAAAACAGAGGTATCTTGACCCTCTGAAAGCACCATCTGCATAGAACCAAATATGAGACAGCAACAAAGACAAATTGGCTACACTGACCTCTTTCAGGTCCACACATACATGGGTATTTTTATAAACAGAGTTTTTCCTTCTTCCGTTTTAAAAAAAATCTCTGTCCACATGAAAGCGCAAATGCATGCTATGAAGCGCTGTCAAGAGCATGCCAAACCAACAGGTGGCGATATAATCTCAACCGTAAAGCCATGTTGGCCAATCAGAAGCCTGAAAAAGTGTCCAGTAGGTGGAGATAACAGTGCAGGCTCCGACATAACAAGCCAAAAACTCTGGTTTCGCTGTCTACACGATAACACTGCAACCGGAGTTTTTGAAAATCTTCACCGTGGCAGGAGTTTTCAAAAATGTTCGATTTCAGTGACCTGGTGCTGCGTTTGCGTGTGGACGAATGGCCAAACTGCATAGAAAATGCTGTGGTTTCAAAAATAACAGAGTTCGTGTGGACAGGGCCTCAGTGCCAGTGGAATAGAACTCTTCACACACACAAAAAATTAAATAAAATAAAGAAATTTTGTCACGCAGCAATTATGCATCTTAACTTTCTTTTTTTTTTTGCCAACCATCTGCTGTCAACAGCTCAACTCCACAACTACTCGAGTTCTCTCTAAAGTTTCAGGAAGAAAATGGTTAAGAATTGTATGAGTGATCCTGCACAGTAAAATATAAGGTGATGGTTCTACATTATCAAGTCCTCAAAATTTTTTCTGGCAGTAACACAAAGGATGTATATATTAAATATTTTTACTGTTAGTTTACTCATGCACATTTTGAGCTTCAATGGATGGACAAAAGAATATTAAAAATATTTTCAACCTTATGGGTTTGTAATGAAATGATGTTTGCATGTGGACGAATGGCCAAACTGCATAGAAAATGCTGTGGTTTCAAAAATAACAGAGTTCGTGTGGACAGGGCCTCAGTGCCAGTGGAATAGAACTCTTCACACACAAAAAAAATTAAATAAAATAAAGAAATTTTGTCACGCAGCAATTATGCATCTTAACTTTCTTTTTTTTTTTGCCAACCATCTGCTGTCAACAGCTCAACTCCACAACTACTCGAGTTCTCTCTAAAGTTTCAGGAAGAAAATGGTTAAGAATTGTATGAGTGATCCTGCACAGTAAAATATAAGGTGATGGTTCTACATTATCAAGTCCTCAAAATTTTTTCTGGCAGTAACACAAAGGATGTATATATTAAATATTTTTACTGTTAGTTTACTCATGCACATTTTGAGCTTCAATGGATGGACAAAAGAATATTAAAAATATTTTCAACCTTATGGGTTTGTAATGAAATGAGAATGAGTAAATGAGGGCATTTTCATTTTTGGATGAAATAACCCTCTACAGAGCATCAATCAACTGGAACAATAATTTTGATCATATGCGCCAATGCCGAGGGTACTCTGGGGCTCGAGTTCCAACAGAAAATCACAAGATATTGCTAATTAATTTTAACCCAAAAATCAATTGGGAACCTCTCTGATTGGAGAGAGGTGCCCAATCAGAAAGGTGCCCAATTGATGATAAGACTATTGTACTAGTGTATTTGAAAGTCTATATAACAATATAACTTTGCATAGACAAGTTTAATGATTTTATCACATAGTAAATCTTATAGTTATACTTTCAAAACAGAATGTATTTTTATGTGTATTCAAGTACACTGTCTTGCCCAATAGACTTCCATTATAAGAGTATTACTGTAGCCTGTGCATTATTTCTTGTTTAACCCTATAAAGCTTACTGTATAAATTGCATATTTGCATATTTGATACACAAATTTCTAAGACCTCTTGGTTATCAACATGATCAAAACTTTGCAGAAAGATCTGTTGTACACAATACAATACATGCCTTCTGTCATCTGATTGATTGTTTATACTTTTTTAGCAAGTATAATTCTAAAAAAACGTCCCCCTTCAGGTCTTGGTACACGTGTCTTTTTGCTGTCAAATCTTTACTGATTTCTATCAATTAAACGTGAGAATACACTCTATGTTGTTAGCAATATTTCAGCATTGTACATCTCTCAGTTATAAGTGTATTGCATAGCATTATGTTTTTCCCCACATGATAAAAACTACTAAATAATTTAACTAAGACATATTATTGGGAGATACAGAATGACAACTGATATTTAGCTATTTTATATAAGTCTGATTTACTGTTCTACAGATTTACATTGATTTACATTACAACCCTGATCCATCAAATATGATTCCCAACAGAAAAATATGCTAACTTTATTTCTTTGTTTTTAGATTTTGTCTAAAGGTTCAATAAACTGTCCCATTAACAACAACGACAACAATAATAATAATAATAATAATAATAATAATAATAATAGTCTTACACATAATTTTGCATCTTCAGTACATGCATCTTTAAGGATGTTTAGTTATTTTTACTGGGAAAAAAAGACAAAATACTTTTAGAGCTTAACTTATATCGAGCTCAAAATATAAACCAAAATGTGAAGCTGGAGAAATTCAGTCAGCTATTTCTTCACCAACACTATCCTCACAGTTTGATGAAGCCATTTAATAAAATTAAGAATTTAACATGAATAAGAACATGAATAAGAAATCTTGAAATAGTCAGGTCCAAATAGTTCATATTTCATGAGGGCTTGATGCATGCACTAAGCAATTAGTAAGTACAATACAAGGTGATCTTTGAAGAGATAAAGAAAATAATCGAAGGTTGTCCGCAAAGACGATTGGAAGCATGTTTTATTCAGCATATGTCATGCTCTATATGTACATGCTCTTTGTTTCCGGATGTTGGGTTTACCGTCTCCCAGGGTTCCAAGGTCAGTGTTATGGTTAAGCAGACTGTTACCTTAAATCTAATGGCATTTCTGTGAAGCTTCTGTAACTTTACCCAGAATGCTTGTCATGAATCATTCTCCCATGCAACCTCCCTAATCTTAGCTAGCACTGCTGCCATGGAAAAGACTGACAGCAGTTCAGAAATAGAAAGCATATCAAATCCTCTGGAAACCAGAGATTTTGCGTTCTCTGCTCTCCTTGTTTCCACCGAACATTCAGGTGAAACGATTCCTTGTTACAATGTCCTAAAAAAAAGCTTTGGGTGAATGTGTGGACAGGGGCTTCAAAGGAACCACTGCCTCCTCATTGTTTGTTTAGTGCAAGCGCAGTAAAACACACTGGATCACGGAGGAAGCTCAGTGGGACAGAGCACTGAAAAGTAAACAAACACAGACCCCCCTCCAAAGAGTTAGCATAGTGCCTGTGGCTACACACTTCATGACTACCGGCTGCTGCTCTAACATGTCCCTCCTATAAAGACAGGACCATTTGCTTGCATGTCGGCATGCATAGACCTGGGCTCCCAGGTAAACCCTCCCTGAGCCCCGTTGATGAGCAAAGGCTTATTCCATATTTCATGAATACTGACTTTTGCCAGTTGATCTAATTCTGTCCTTGGAGATCCCCGTAAGGCCCAGCACGTGATTTGTCTCCAGGTCACTGGATGGTCTTCACACAGAAGGAGATGGATGAAGCTGTAGAGGGCAGCTGGCTTGTGTGGTTTGTGTCACACATCTTTGAAATATGAGCGAGTTAGTCGATAAGCTCAGCTTTGAACTGTAGGTACTTGTACTCAATGGAGATACTTCATGAATGGTTTTCTAGAAATTAGACATGTAAACGCTATGCCAAAGCTACTATACTCTCAAAATATTATAACTTTAATCTCAAGATTGCCATGACTTAATTCTCGTAATTTTGACTTTGTTCTCAAAATATTTTGACTTTATCCTCAAAACATTTTTACTTTATTCTCAAAATATTGAAACTGTATTCTCTAAATATTTTGTCATTATTCTCATAATTTTTTACTTTTTTTCTCAAAATATCATGATTTGAATCTCATAATCTTTTATTTTTTTTATTTTTTAGCATGGCACTAAAATGCCGTCGTACAGAGCAGACATGAATTCCAGTGGGAAAAAAAGGAAAGAAAAACCTGCATAATATATTACTTCATACCATTATAATAACCCCATTTAATAGTTATTCTGTCTTTTAAACTGTTAAAATGGTGTAAATAATATTTCACGGTGTGTAATCAAACTGAACAGTGTCACATATTCATCAATACAATCAAGAGAAGAGCAACTCTTCAATCCATTTTGCCTGGAAGACTTAATTTAATTAGCTGGAGCTAATTAGTTTAGATGAATAACAAGTCCCACTGCAAGTCAATGCACTTTCATTTGTTGAAGCTAAATTGACGGATTTGTGGACATATATAAACGTTTGGAGCCAATGAAAGGGTATGCTAATATTGTTTAGATTTCATGCGTAGAAATATGTCTATGCATAGGAAAGGAGAAATGCATTTAATAGGCATTAGTAATTATCAGGATTATCCTTTTAATGTCTTCTGCACCAGCTGCTGTTGTGCAAGACTGCATCTGTGTCAATGTCTGTGCGCTAACCAAGCAGTCACTGCCACCTAGCAGCATTTAGTGGAACTATCCTCAATGTGAAACCCTGCAGAAAACTACAGAGAATCTGGTGTTTTCTTGTGCATGGTAATATTAGGAGATTATTTGTGAAGGCATTATAAGAGGGAGTCTGTCTGGCATGCTGTGCGAGCTAAGCAGAGCACCCAAGGTCCAGAACAATATCCACCAACCAGCTTTTGAAGGTTTTAAGTTTCGTTTATTGATGAGGTTAAGGATTTTAACATTCTTATTAACCCATCACATCTTTTCGATTTTAGGGGTGTAGTTGGGGTTTAAGTTAAGCCTATGAATGTTTGATAGGAATTTTGTCCAAGGAAAAAGGCTTTATTTGCAAAATCATAGTCACCCTGAAGCATGATTTAAAGATTTTATTCACATGAGAGCATCCATGTAACAATACTGACAATGTACAAACTCTGTCAAAATGCAACTACTGACCATTTTTGAAATAGACTTTACTGAAATAGGATTAATCTTTTTATTTGTGCTAAACTGCTTTAACCCTTGAAGTAATAGTCAGAGAAATATAACTGCTTGACATTGAAAAATAAAATAAATTAAAATCAGGCTTCTGTGGCTTATATAGTATGATATAGAAAAAAATATGCTCGAGGAGTAAAAATTATTCAAAGGCCAAAACTGAGCAAAAATATGCAAATTGGTGCAGTTGCTGATATTTATTTGGCCAAAAGTAAGATGAAATTCTGATGCATACCATGTATATCAATGAGATAACAGACTACTTACATGAAATGCATATAAATATCAGTTGTCACTCTATATATCCTAATAATATGTCTTAGTAAGATTATATTTAAATGCTTAATTTTACGATCAGGGTTCTGTAGTTTTTATTGTGTGGGGCAAAACATATAATGCAATGGAATACAATTATGATTGAAAGGTGTAAAATGACATTTTTCCTGATTTATCGTATTTGACACTCACAATTTAACATAATTTGTCTTAAAAAATATGTATGGATGACGTAAACCTAAGTTTCCTCAGTTCAGTAAGTGTTCATCTTGAAATACACTAACAATAACAATGTAACATAAGTTAGTCTTACATTTACATTATACTAAACTATACTAAACTTTCACTTTCTAAAATCACTTTCTAAAAAAGTATTATACATGCAGTACAGGTGCATCTCAATAAATTAGAATGTCGTGGAAAAGTTAATTTATTTCAGTAATTCAACTCAAATTGTGAAACTCGTGTATTAAATAAATTAAACGCACACAGACTGAAGTAGTTTAAGTCTTTGCTTCTTTTAATTGTGATGATTTTGGCTCACATTTAACAAAAACCCACCAATTCACTATCTCAACAAATTAGAATACTTCATAAGACCAATAAAAAAACATTTTTAGTGAATTGTTGGCCTTCTGGAAAGTATGTTCATTTACTGTACATGTACTCAATACTTGGTAGGTGCTCCTTTTGCTTTAATTACTGCCTCAATTCGGCGTGGCATGGAGGTGATCAGTTTGTGGCACTGCTGAGGTGGTATGGAAGCCCAGGTTTCTTTGACAGTGGCCTTCAGCTCATCTGCATTTTTTGGTATCTTGTTTCTCATTTTCCTCTTGACAATACAATTCAGGTCTGGTGAGTTTGCTGACCAGTAGGGATGTAACGATTCACTCAAGTCACGATTCGATTCTGTTCACGATTCGATTATTATAATTTTTTTTAACAAAATGAGATTTAAGACAAATTATAAATTAAATGTGTCCTTTTATTGTTGCTTGGACAAAATGCTTCTGAGATGCACTTGTAGATTGTGTGCAACATTTGTTTAGCAAAGTTCTGATCATGGTGATAATTTATAGACATCAAATTTGTGTATCAAATATGATACAGTGGGCTGCCTTAACACCTTTAATTTACTATATGCAACTCAGATTTCCAGGTTTCAAAATAATTCTGTAATTTTCTAATATTTGCTGTGTCAGAAGGGACCCAGAAGCAAATAAGGTCCAAAACCACTGAATGAATGAATGAATGACATGTATTTATAACCCATGTGTTTGGTTTAGAAAGGAGTCTCGTCTTTGAAGGAAAAGGAAGATGACAGTTGTTCTCTGGGTGACTGAACTGGTGGCAAGTGAAGTAAGTCTTCACGTATGTTATTGCTTGAAATCCCCATTTCAGCCAAATAGATTGTTTCATTTCATTTGCCTGCACAATTTTGCTCTAAGGGCACAGTGGGGATTCATGGCACTCCTGAAATAGCTTGTGTCAAATGAAGACATTCAAAAACCTTGTCCCTGTCCCCATTGACATGCATTTCAATACCGCCTCTCTAATAAGTCTTGCATTTTAACTAGCAAACATCCTCTAAGATTGATTTGAGATGCCTAAAAGATGCCCTCTTTTCACTGATCCGCATGGCAAGTGATTGACAAAAAAACTAAACAAATTCACAGATTTGAGATTCGGGAAGGCTTCTTCGGGCTGCTTCGCTTGCCATCTGAATTGCTTGTCTCATGGACTGTTTGACATGCGGCAGTGATTCACAGGTGAGGAAGTAAAATATTCCCTTCCTGTCAACATTATTTGTTTGGGAAATTAAACTTCAAAACTGCATTAGAGGGTTTCATCTTACATGATTTGCAGATTTTATCTTTGCAGAGAGTTGTAGTAAAGTACACTCAGCAGCATTAAATATGCCATTATAACTATTTCTGTCTGATTTGACCAATACATTTTTGTAAGTTTAACCTTGGTTGATCCAGCCATATTTTATTTTATTCTTAGTTAGTTAGTTAGTTAGTTAGTTAGTTATTTTCACAGTGTATCCCCAGGCAGTAGTTTAAAAGGTCAAATCATTTTACCACGTTACCAGCCTAATGTAGCCCCAGAGATGTGACTCAGGGATAGTTTAAATTCTAATTGCAAGTTAATAGCTACAAATTCTTAATACACATTTTTTTTAAATGAGAAAACACCTCAGAGGCATTCATTTCCAACACTGCCCTGTAGCAAAAAGTTAATAACACCTGCTGTGAATTTGAAGCTATGGATCCACTGTCTGCACATCCTTTCACACTCTCTCTCCCTCATTATCCAAGCCAGTGCGGAGTGCTTCTGTATTCAGCTCACAGAGCCCTCTCGCCCACACTCGCTATACTGAGCTACTTCCTTTTGAAGCCACCACCACCTGCTTCACATCCACACCAAACACATGATGAACCAGAACCTGAGGCCAGATTGGTAACTCATGAACACAGTCCCAAATATCCTCTTTTTTTTATATATATATATTTTTTTTGCTTAAACAAGGATTTGCTGTTATTGTGAGATGCATAAACCTCTCTTATAAAAACATACCATAATGAATATCAAAAAATATGGGAAGACTTTTAGGCTACCAGCAACTGCTTGGTTATACAGATTCCTCAAAAAGTCTTCTTTTGTGTCCAACCGAAGAAAGTTACTCTGTAGCACTTTACACTATTCACTATAGTTGCTTATTAGAGTGCATATTACTAGCATATTGGCTGTTTATTACAACTTATAAAGCACATATCAATGCCTTATTCTGCATTACCATATTCTAGATTCCTTAATCCTACCCATTACCTAAACATAACCCCAACAACTACTTTACTTACTATCAATAAGCAGCAAATTAGGAGGGAAAACTCTTTAATAGTGAAGTTAATAGTGAAAATGTGTTTCCTAATCTAAAGTGTTACCAAAAATTCATATGGGTTTGGATCAGCTTTAGGGTGAAAAACAATGATGACGGAATTTTTATTTTTGGGTGAATTATATCTTTAAACAAGAATTTTGTGCTTTCCAGTGCAAAGCTCGTCGTTATGATGCTAGGGTATGGTGGGTGGTTTCCAGGGCATTTCCATGCAGTTGGTAAAGTGTTCTTGTTATGGGGTTTCAAGGGCAGTTGCTATAGGAAAGGAACACATTTTACTTCTTTTAAAATTCCACAACAAATTATCAGTCGTTCCTACACTTGCATTTACTCTCTGTCATTAATTTTATGTTTTTAATGTTATTAATTTTCAGTAAGCATTTTGTATTATCTTATTGTTTTTCTAGTAATATTTCAGAAATTCACTTCAAATGGCTACTATCTGCACTGTTTAACATATGGTGAATTCTTGGTAACATCAGTTCTTCAACTTAAAAAAAACCCCTTGCTCCAGGAAAAACGCTGCTGCTCTGCTATCATCACAGTGAGATGGCTCATGTGTTTCTTTTAATAAGTTTGGTTGCTTAGACAAGTATTAGGATACCTTTTTAATGAGCTTAACAATATGAGGTATCATTCTTGTTTGCATCACAAATGGGTTTTAGTACAAACGGGTATTTATTGCATTAAACAGGTTGCAAGCCAAAGGCCAATATCTTGGGGTTAGAAATGTGTTCAAAATGCAAACCCAATCACCACTAATTAATTAAAAACATTGAAAGTTGGTGGATTGGCTAGTGAATGTCCAATATAAATGAAAAATAAGGTATGCATATTTCCTGGAGCAAACTCATGATTGAGGTCCAACAAACCCTGAACTGCAGCATTTCTGCTGGACTCTTTTCAATCAAACTCTTATTCGTTAACCTACTGTACTTGTTACTTGGTTGTCAGGTATTGATTAACTTCTGCTGAGACGATTCTGTTACTCAATAGAATTATTCATTTGCATCTGTCACACTGCTTGTCAGGAGCAGCATTGCATGATAATTAAAGAGTGCCCTGAAACAAAGGAAGGATTGTATGTTGATTGGAGGCAACACTTCTCCCTCTCTTCTCACGAAATCAGGATTTTTGCTGCTCGCCCTGCCAGTGTATCCCTGCCTGCTTGCCATGCAGAGCATGTTTGACATTCAGCAGCTGACAAAGAAGGAGCTCAGAGGTGCCCCAGTGCTAGACATGGATCTTCTTCTAAAAAAGCCAATTCTGCAGAAGAAGACCTGTCATTTACCACCCTTCCAAACAGTCGTAGCCTGTCAATTTCAGTGGTTGTCAATTTGTCAGTAATGATTCTGACAAGTAATGGATTGAAAGCAAATACTTAGGTGACACTGGACTAGTACCATCTTCTTATGGTAAATGTTTAAAATATATGTAATTCAAATAAAACATTTTTGTCACTAAAGTAGTGAAAAACATACATTTTATGAGTAAGATCATAATTCATTGTCCTGGTTTAGTATTCTGGAAAGTCTAGGATAGCTAACCAAAATTATTATTATTATTATTATTATTGTGAAAAAAGTTGATATAATTTCTAACAAAGTAACAAAAATAATGAAAAGCATTCAAGTCAGGGTTCAAAATGCATGAAGTTTAAGGGTGTTGAGAATGGCACACTAACTTTACTCAAAGAACTTGCAGCAAATGTTATTAGGGGACATCACATCTTTATAGAGCATAAGGATATGGATTGCATGGGAGGTTGAGCAGAAACCCCTTATTTGGAAATGTTTAATGCATTATTATCTCACTACAGGATCAAAGGTGTAGCCCATGAGCTATTACTATTGTGTACATGAAAGTACATGAACACTGTATTTAAAGGTGCACTAAGCGATTTTTGAAAAACACTTTTGACCACAGTGTCGGACCGAGTCCCAAAACACACTCGCAGCCAATCAGCAGTAAGGGGCGTATCTAGTAATGATAGGGAGACGAGAGCGCTCAGTGAGTGCACAGGTAGGATATTAGCAGATAGACTATAGATAGCGAGAGATGCGATAGCGATAGCGATGATCAGACAAGAGGAAGGACCCACGTAAATATCGGGCAGCTTCCAGCGGTGGAGAAACTCAAGGAGCAGAAGGGAATCGGATGCCAAGGTTGCTTTGTTTCTACTTGATAGGTGAGATACGTTGATTTTGCTTTTTCACACAAATTTTCTGTGTTGGCTTTTGCTTAAATATGCCACGGCCGGCAAGCATAGCAGATTCTGCCATTGTCGCTGCCAGGGTTGTGTACGTACGTGTGGGCAGAGTTATCAAAATATGGGCGAGGTCCTGTTGGGGTATGGCCGTGTTTGTTTTGGTGCTTTCAAATATCAACATTGTTTGGCAAAAATCGCTCAGTGCACCTTTAACCCTAAAACCCTATAATTTGTACATGATATGTACTGTCATTTCAGACTTTGACACTGATAATACATTGCTTTAATTTGACATTAAATATATTATTGAATATTATACAATGGAAAGAAGGTAATTTAGTTGTTGTTTTTTGCGTGACTTATCCTATGAAGCTGACAGAGCAACATGCTTTCATTTTCGTTTCTATTCTCTTTTTGTATTTTTTTTGGGAGGGGGGGGGGGTATTTATTTTTTGAAAGCTGGAAACAAGACACTGTCTGACACTGATAATCTCAGCATAAACACCGTCCATCCTTACTGTGAGTAACACATTGGATTCGGATTTGTGAATCAATATCTGGGGCAAAAGGGTCTTTTAAAAAAATTTAAATCCTTCACTTGTATTTGTGTGAATTTATATTTGAATGAATAGATGCAAACTGGCCTGTGTGTATTTAAGATTTGTATTATGAGCATACAAAACAGTAATATATTTTTGCATATAATTTTGTTTTTCATTGTGCATTTGTGAGAATTGATACTGTTAAATCAAAATGAAACTGACTGGAGTGGAAAAGATTGTTTACTTCCCCCCCCCCTTCTTTGCAGCTTTCAAAACTGGTGAGAACTGATAGGGGGATTCATGACACTTTGAGTAAGCCAGAGCTAAAAATATACAACTATAAAGTGACGTTAAAGATTTCAAGACTACTATTTAGGCAGTATGAACAGCATGAAAAAGAAAAGCTACAATTTATTTACAGAAAAGAAATGACATGGCACATTGTGTGATGTTGACAGGTTATCATGAGACGTCAGGTGGAGAACATTTAAAACGTTCAGGAAAGACAGAGATAAATGCAGAAGAAAGGCACAATTATGGGAACAGCTCTCACTTAAATGTAACAACTCCTGAGATAAAATACAGTTTCAAAGACATTGAACTAGAAAGGGGACATTTCAAATGTTGTTGGAGTAACCAAAGGTCATGATGAGCTGTTTTTTTAAACAAAAACAGAACCTTCCTGTTGCAACAGATTCTCTCATGTTGCATTCATATTTTTATAATGGAAATCTACTGCACATATGAATATAAACTTTCTAGTTTGTGAAGTAAGGTGATCAAGCATCAAGAATATGTCATGCATATGGTATTTTTATTGCAGCGAACTTTATTTTCTTCCATAATTTTAATTGCAACATCCTTTAAAACAACATCAAACAATATTTCACTCTCTCATGGAAAAAAATTGCTAGCACTCTTGCTTGTTCTTTGTTATTCATAGCTAACACAACGTGAACTTGTTAGCCAAAGGAAAAACGTTATTTACGTGCCGTATAAATGTTGCAATAATTTTTTTTCAGCTGCAAAAACTGACACGACACGACGCGACGCGACGCGACACGACACGACACGACACATTAGATCTTAATACGATGACGAACTGGCCCGGGACTGCAAACACAAGGAGAATAAATAGAGAGCAAATGAGGAGGGTAACGAGGGAACACATGTGGGGCAAATTAACCAATAATCAGGTAACAAGATGGGTGGGGTCAAGACAATTGACATGAGAGCACATGGCACACAGGAAACAAAGACAAAAGCCAAGTGCTCACACAAACAATCACAAGCCATGTGCTTGAACAAAACAAGACACGAACACGCAGCTAATGAGAAAACTCATAAGCCGCATGTTCCCACAAGACAACAAGAAAAGCATGCGGCTGAACACAAACCGTGTGCTACACAATACACAACACACGTGGACAGAAGAGCGCACGGCCAAGCGAACTCGAGACCGCACGCTCCCACAACAGACAGAACATGGAGCGCGAGTATCCGCACCCCGACACGAAATTGAAACTCAACAAGACATGAGTGCCGGGATCTGAACATCATGCTCCAACATGAAACAGGACACGCAGACGAGAGCGCACGGCTCGAGCACTCTCGAAGCCGCGTGTTCACATGAAGACAACGACACGATGGGAGTGTCAGGGCTCTGTCACAAAACCATGAATTACACTAAACCGAAGTGACAGAACCCTGACATATATATACTGTATATATTAGAGAACTTTAATTATTGATTGCTATCAGTATGTGAGAAGACTTTAAATCAGTGTAACAAAAAAGTGTTTCTGGAAAAAAAAAAACCTGCCTACTCTGCCTTTAAATGATGCTCAGTTATTATTAAGGAGTCTAATATGTGGCAAGAAAATATTCCTCACACCACAAATACCACTACCAGCTCGAACTGTTGACAAAAAGAAGGATGGATTCAAGGATTCATGAAGCCATAGCTTTTGCCAAATGCTGACCCGTCCATCTGCATATTGCTGAAATTAAGATTAAGATAAGCAGGCAAAGTTTTTTTTTTTCCCCCAATATTGTAATGTTTAGTTTTGAGCCTGTTCCCAATACAGCCCACTGTTACCTATAAGGCAATATATTATTGAAATATATCATTATCACATACATGTATGTCTACAATGTAAACATATGATATATGTACATATGTTAATAATATGTATGTGATATTTTATATGTTTTTCTATATAAACAATTACATGCTAATCCTAACTCAAGTGGGTTATATTTGTGGGTTTTAGTTCTCACTTTTTATTTAGCTTTCAGAATGAAAAAAAGACAGGGTCTGGTCACTGAATTTAATGAGCAATATTCTAGAAATTATTCCACTGGACTATACTTGGAATATCTCATTCCAATGAACCCAAATGGTCACTCACATTTCTATCCTTGTCTATTTTCATGGTGGTTCAAAACTTTATTTTTTGTTTACAGTAGGTTTCTCTCTTACTCTTAGTCCTCTCCGCGCCGTCTGGTGCATGAGGCAACAGCAAGGGTCCTCCACTTTGTTCTGTCTACCGCTGTCCTGGGGGCCGTCTGTAGAGTAAGCTCTCTTTTTTTCAGCTCTTTCCCAATTGTTCTTCGCCATGTTTCTTTCGGTCGCCCGTGGTTTCTTTTTCCCTGTGGTGTCCATTGCAGGGCTATTCTGAGTAGTTAGTCGGCTGGCATGCGGCAGATATGACCAAGCCACCTCCATCGGCGTGACTGGGCTGACTCTTACACTGACTTCACTCCAGTCCTGTCCCTGATGTCATCATTGGAGATGTTGTTCAGCCAGAAGACTCTGAGAATCCGTCATAGGCACTTGTTCTGAAAGACCCCCAGCTTTCGCTCGATGGCTACTGTCATCTTCCAGCATTCTGAGCCGTAGAGAAGAACACTCAAGACATTGCTCTTGTAGATCCTGATCTTGGTGTGAAAGCTCAGGTTTGTGGATCTCCAGACTGATTTGAGCATGGCGAATGCCTGGTTTGCCTTACTGATTCTGGCATTCACTTCAACATCGCAGTCATCATCTGCTGTCATTTTACTGCCCAGGTAGACAAACTCCTGCATGTCCTCCAAGGGTGTTCCATCTGTGTTGACAGGAGTATTAACTGTGGCATTTTTCCTCATGACTTTAGTCTTCTTGCTGTTGACCTTTAGCCTGATGGTACTGGCTATTTTGCAGTTTTTCTGTCTTCTGCTGAATGTCCTGATGCTTGTGATCTAGCAGACCAAGGTCGTCGGCGTAGTCCAAGTCCTCCAGTAGTCCAAGCCTTGACGCTTTCCTTGGGTGACGCTACGCAACAGCCAGTCAATGACCAGGGAGAATAGGATTGGAGAGAGGATACAGCCTTGCCTCACTCCGGTTTCCACTGGAAAAGGTTCTGTCAGCTCACTGTTGTGGATGACACGACACTCAAAGCTCTCGTATAGTGACTGGATGACGTTGACCAATTTCTTCTGAATGCCATAATGTCGTTGAATCTTCCAGAGGGATGCACGATGCAGACTGTCAAAAGCCTTCTCAAAATCGATGAGCACGAGGTATAATGGGCTGTTCCATTCATGGGACTGTTCTAGGATCTGGCGTAGAACGAAGATGTGGTCAATGCATGACCGTCCTTTCCTGAAGCCTGCCTGTTCTTGCCGAAGGATGTCATCCACCACTGCTATGATACGGCTGAAGATCTTGCTGGTGAGAGAGAGCAGGGTGATGCCTCACCAATTTTTGCAGTCCCCAAGATCCCCCATCTTGGGCAGCTTGACGATGGTGCCACTTTTCCAGATCTCTGGGGCTGTCTCTTTCTCCCAAATGTCCTGTTGAATGCGCTGAAGGATCTGTGGCATCTCCTGTACTTCTGCCTTGAGCATCTCAGGGTACACACCATCCAGTCCTGGAGCCTTGCCATTCTTTAGCTTGTTAATGGCTTCCCTGACCTCTTATGTCACCAATGTTAAAGTCCAGGTCCTCTTCTGCCTCTGGTAGATCAGCAAGCAGGTTTGGAAATGGTCTATTATCTTGTAACTAGAGCTAAGAGTACATTGTTAATAAAAATAATGTTACATTTCAAACATATTTAAAGGATGAAATTATAGGACAAATATATATATTTTTTTATTGCTTGTTATTTTGTTGTCTCGGTCAATGCACAATTCAGTTGAATAATATATTGTGTTTGTGAATTGAGTGTAGAAAGAAAGAAAGAAAGAAAGAAAGTGTATCCAGTCTTTCTGTGTCCTTTGTAATTACGAGTACATTCAGTAAAGGTGTTACCTTGTTGCTTTTGAATTTGGATATTGTTCCTTTTCTAAAACAGCAATAACTGTGTGACCGTGTGCTGAAAGTCAGCAAACTTTGCAAGCAGGTTAATTATGTGGCTAAATTTATTAATCACAATTATGTGGTAGATTAGTGCTATAGTTGCTTAGCAACAGATATGCAAATTTTGAAATTTCAAGGTACACGGGTGCTAACTCATTTTTCAGCAAATACAAACATGAATTTTACACATATAGGCTTTCCCTCTTCTTATTAAGAAAGATTACATTTGTGTTCTATAATATCGCTGTATTTAACATTAAGCTTTTTTTTTGTTTAATAGCTGTTTGTTAGTTTAATACTGTAAATCTGTATGAGTGATTTTACTTCTCTGAGTGATTTTACTTCTCCCCATATTTAAATCAATTATGAGTTATCTGTAAAGAACGCATTGTCATTTTTGCAGATAGAAAATGTTGCTGCGACTAAACTGCCTGCTTTAGCCATAGAAATAGAATAAAGCTTAGGTACACTGTGATATGTTTAGTCCTTTTTGCTGTTTATCTTGAGCAAAAGCAAAGGAAGACTGTGGCATGACCTGTCTTTTATGACTTTGATCATGACTGACAACATGGAGTGGTGTCCTTTCCACATTGATTCTGACCTCTTCATTGACACACAAAGTGAAAATGTTATCATACAAACCCAAGGCAGTAATTTACAGCAGTAGCGTTTTGTTGGGTGGCATGGGCACTGTGAAGAGGAACAGCTCTCAGATACACAATCCACATTTGGGGCAGTTTGCATCCACTCTGCATTTAAGTCACCCTCCCTTTGAAAATGAATTTTGTCATAGCAGATAACGTTGTCTGAATAGCACTCTCTTTGCTGCCGCCTCTCACTTGAGCTGCTATCTGTCTGCACCATAGAAAGAGGATAAGTAGTCTGGCAAAGAAAAAAAGTCTTTATCTGCCTAAAGCCAAAAAATGGGACAGGGATGATATTAGCACTGCACAGTGCAGGTCAAGTTAATCAAATTACAAAATAATATGAGCCCATGTCTAATATTCTCTGACATGTACTATTCCATTTGGTTTCTTGGGAATAAAAGTATGCTCATTGCTGATCTGATCTTTTTATCACTCTGTAGCAGCCCTTACACTTTACCAGTGAGCAGCCATGTGGTGTCACCAATACTCTTCAGTATTTATCCTTTCCCTTAATCTTTGTTTCTTAAGTTTTAGTTAATAATCATTTGGTCGCACTGTAGGTAAGGACCAATTCTCACTATTACCTAACTATCAAGTATGACTTTTGCCTCAATAAACTCCTAATTTGTTGCTTATTTAATCATTAATAGTAAGTAAGGTAGTTGTATTATTAATAGTTAGTAAGGTAGTTAATATAGTTAGTACGGTAGATATGTTTAGATATGGGATTAAGGGATATAAAATATGGTCATGCAAAAAAGGCATTAATATGTCCATTATAAGTACTAATAAACAATATGTAGTCATATGCATGCTAATTAGCAGCTAGTTGATAGTGAGAATTGGTCCCTAAAATAAAGTGTTACCATAATGTTCTCTTTTTTCCAAGCAAACTGTTGTTATTCAGCTTGTCAGTTCAATTTTGAATCAATTCAGCTCAATATCAGTGTCCATGTTGCAAGATGTGATTCAGCTGCAAAGCAGCTCTACAGAAAACAACAGTGGCATCATCCAGCTTAATTCAATTCAAGTTTTGATATCATCTGATGGTTCAGTCAATGCAGTATTATTGATAAATTACTGAAAGTTAAATGTTACTTAACATTACTGAAAGTTAGGAAAGTTATTACTAAGATTAAAGGTTAACACACAAACTTCCCTGAATGAGTTAGTAATTTTGAACAAATTGGTTGAGTGATTTCAATTACTCACACATAAAAACAAACACTTGCTGTCACCATCAACTGGCATATTAATGTAACCTGCAGAAGAACGAAGACCAACAGACCAAGGATGAAGGAGATCAATGATGGAACAACGCTGGATTAATTCACAAGAGTAGACGTGGAGCAGGTAAGCATTTATATTTATTCATTTGGCAGGAGCATTCAAGTGACACATTTGATCAGTTCTTGTTTTCCCTGAATCCGATGACGTTGGTGTTGTTAGCACTGTGCTAGAGGAAGGCCATGATCAGGCTTGTCATGAAGGTAAAGCAGAGCACACGTGTATTAAAGGTGAGGCCAGACAGTGAGTGCGTGCTGCTGAGGCTTTTTAAACAGTTCATGCTTGGGTACAATGAGTGTCAGGTGAGCAGTCTGCATGAATTTCTTTCCTTTTATTTTGTGCCATTGTCTTTTGCTGTTTCAAAATTTTACAAACACACACTCATGTTTTCTGGCTGCAGACTCACCGATAAGTTCTTTATCAAATAATTGCCCATTCAGTACGACCACATAAATATTTTACAGTGTACTCTGTAATGTTTTTGGTTGCTGTAAGTAATAAAGAACAAACACGCTATATTAAGAGAGTTCAGCTATTTGAATAGTCACTTTTTGGATCATCAGTCATCAAAGCTTGGTAAACACTGCAGGTGTCATGATGGTCACAGACACAGTACCTTTAATTTCACCAAGCTGAGTGCTCACTAAAAGCTGCCTTAATCACAGATCATTATTTCAAGTAATTTAAAGTTTGATTGGACATGCAAGAAAGTGCTGAAATCTAAGTGAGAATTGTATACTTTTCAGTGAGTTTTATTTGATTCATTCAGACTAATTTGCAAATGCATGATGCAAATTGCATGAAAATGCATGATGCAAATTGCATGAAAATGCAAATGCACAAACATGAAACACTGTGTATGGAGTGAACAGGATATCAGGCCAATCATAGTGTGATGGAGGCCATTCATTTTCAATTCCCACCACCAAACCTCAGAGGTGACATGAGAGATACGATGTGATCTCCCAAACTTGAACATTGTGTCATTTTAGAAAAGTTAGAGATTTATGTAGGTTAATCTTATATTTCATAATATTAGTTTTGTTTTCTTTTTGTAATGGATTAATTTGTATTTTTTTAAGGAGGCTGCCCTAGTGTGCCCTAGCATTTTAAAACACATATTATAATACACAGCACAGCAATCAGAATATGTTTTAATAAATATTAAATTACTGTGCTTTTTATCTATTTTTAATCATTATTATTATTTATTTATTTATTTACTTACTTTTTTGGAGCAACTGAGACAAATTGTGCCCTACACAAATTGGATCATTTGAGCTGGCAGAACTGGTTGATGGTTTTAGGATTGAGCAAATACTTGCTCTATCCTTCACAGAAACAATAGAACATCACTCATTTTAGCAGTGTTACATTTTTTAAGGCTACGGTAACAAAAGTGGCATTGATTAGAGTGGACTGATTAAACATCGAGGAGTTTTGACTTCACAAAGAAATAACTTTTATTTATTTGTATTATTTTCATTTCCTTGCACTGAATTACAAAACTTATGAGTAATTAGTGCTTGGGTAAACAAACCAGAATTAATGCACGCTTTGGGATTCAGTGAACAAACAAAGCCAAGGCTTAACTCCATCATATCTATTTGATTACACAGACAGCACAAAGCTTACTTCATTTAGTTCTTTCAGCCTCCATGACAGTCTTTTGGTGTTAGACTCTATTTCTCACATGCTTTTGACACAAACCTTCTCCATACCATCTGAGCATGCTCTAGGCATTCAGGTATCAGGGGAGACTCAAGTGGATTCCTCTAAACCTGGGACATCTTTGAAATTCAACACCCAGCTCTTTGCAGCCAGGGGATTGCTCTGAGGTAGCTCTCTGATAGACAGTGATGGAAAAAGCAGGTAGAGGTAGAGACACCAAACAGGTCTCAGCAGACCCTTTCTGAAGGGTGATGAACAGTGTTCTTTGGTTAAAACTGGTTACAAAATCTGGTTCCTGTCTCGGGTAAGAGAGACTATCTGAGAAACAATTCCACCCCACCTATGAGCCTTTAGGGATTATATGTTCATCCACCTAGTTTCAGGCAGACTGATATTTATCACAGAGGGAGTTTCTCAGGTTTTTCATATTGTCTTCAGCCTAATGTTGTATTCCTTATATTCCTCATGTGATTGAAAACAATTCCTATTGGAAGGACAGAGCTCATGGTTCTAATAATTGAATTATAATAGTGAATTATAAAGTACAATGCAGGAAAAACATGTTGTTTTGTGAACATGACACATAACCGTATTTCAGTATTCACAGCAGATTATTTCATTCTTTGAAACAGCCTCTTTTATTTAGTGAGTTTTATTTTTCACTCTCCATTTAAAATCACAAAAGCAAAGCTGTTCAATGTTCTGTCTTTCCAACGAGCCCTAAGCCCTTATTGAATGAGACTAAGTTTCCATGAGGTAAATCACTATTTACTAGTTGCTTATTAACATGCATATTACTAGCATGGCTGTTTATTAGTACTTATAAAACTCATATTAATGCCTTATTCTGCATGACCATATTTTAGATGCCTTAATCCTACCAAACCTAAATTTAACAAATACCTTACTATTAATATGCAGCAAATTAGGAGTTTATTGAGGCAAAAATCATAGTTAATAATTAGTTAATGGTATGAATTGGACCCCAAACTACATTTTAACTGTTATAGTTATAAGTTACACTTTAATTATTGTAACGGGGTGAAGAATCACACGACAAGTAATCTCAATCAATACCCCGGAGGGTGGATTTATTGGGGTGATGGGTGCTAGTGAGAAAGGTCCAGGTAGGTGCTCCGGTGCTGTGAGTGCTCTCTTCCGTCTTCCCAGTGCAGGGGGTCCGTGCAGTGCTCCTGTGGGGCTGGTCGGTCACACGCTGCTTTCTGGGGGAAAAAATGAGAGGGCGAGTTAGTGCTCAGTCTCATGGAGGACTCTCCTAGATGGCAGGGCTTGCGTGGCTTATGTAGCCGCCGCCTGATGAGGTGCAGCTGTGACCGATCAGCCTGTGATGATGATGGCCAGGTGCTCCTCGCTTGTTTCCAGGGCGACGCTGATGAAGCTTCGGGACGCTCGTCACAATATCTACACAACTAAATAATAAGTAATATTAATATTATGTTAAGGTTAGAGTTAGAGTTAGGGTTTGTTTTAGGGTTTAGTGTTGGGTGTAGTGGTGACATTTTATTTCAAGGACCAATTCTATTAATTAGTTGCTTAGCCTGTGGCACCAACAAGTCTGAAGCAAGTCTAACTAACTCTTCCTTAACTCTAGAACTGAGGATGCTTTCATACGATGGTCCAAACCTGGAAGATCCCCTCCAACATTGTCAGCTTTAACTCAAGATTGATGGTCAAAGAGACAACACATCATGACCATTGCAAGTAAAACCATGAGGAAAATCATGAGTTAAAACTTCGCTGGGTTGGTTCCCCACCCAGGACAGAGACCAGACTCACACTCCCTCTACGACCTTTTGACCTTCCTCACAGAACTGCGCCCCTCTCTAGAATGGCACAGATACTGCCTTTACCTATATAAAATGCATCAGATAACTTCAAAATGATGTTAAGAATTACAAACAACATAATTCAATGGCATAATTCCATACCATGTCTGTAACGCATGTGACTATCATGTTCTAATCACTCATTGTTTATGTCCTTTTTAATAACTATTGAATAGTTTATAGGTTTACATTCGAGTTTGGTGTGTGTGTGTGCTTGAGAAACATAGCTACATCCCGAGCTAAGACAATGTCTAATTGGTTAAAACACCATTAGGTATGTGTCAAACAGCCAAGTTTAAAACCCTATGACTAACAATTATGGGTTCATTGGAACGCCATTTGTTCAAGCGCGCCTCTTGTCACCCTTTTTGGGCTTTTGGCCTGCATGTCTGCTGTTCCTCTACCATCAAGTCAAGTCAAGTCACCTTTATTTATATAGCGCTTTTAACAATACAGATTGTGTCAAAGCAACTGTACTGCATTAATTAGGAAAATAGCTACCCGGTCTCATGGCAAAAACGTACCTGGGGCACTTTTTCGTGAGACGCGAAATACGTACCAATAAGTACATATCACTGCAGTTTCCAAAAAAACACTAGAGGCAGTAAAACTCCGACACTTTTTAAATTATTTTCACACAAAGTATGATTTACCGAGTTTCGATTAATAAAGCGTAATTTTCGCACAATTACTTGAAGAGTATTATGTTGTGACTTCAAAATTTTTTTCATATGCTGGGAGATTTGAAAACTGATGCTTTTGAATGTTAGCACCGCACAAATCCAGCTTCATATCAATGGGTTTTCATAGACGATAGGTTTGTTCGGTAGCTCACGGAGTACGGAGACGTACTTGAGAGGTGAGGAGCTCCGGTTCGACAAAACAGTTCAAATCTGCATATAAGGAAGTTAAAATGGCACGGTTGCATCAAATAAATGTGTTTTTATATCAGTTTTGCATTTGTTAACACTATCGGGTAGGTTAAGATTGGGTTTGGTGTAGGGCATATTTCCAACATGATAGAGCATTAACTTTTAGCGACAGTCCCCGGATATTTGAATTCTGAATCGCCTCAATACGTACCTGAAGAAACGTAATAAAAACACAGCAATACGTACCTATATCAACGTAATAAAAATGTGCCAGGTTTGACGTATTAAACCCGTGTTTTAGCGCCACTCAGTGGACATTTCTCTTTGAAACTGCGGCGAAACGTGCAGTAAAGTACATAAAAACGGTGTTGCAGAGTACTTATTTTTATGAGACTGGTTTGGAAATAGTGTGTCGATGCAAAATGACAATAGTAAACACTCAATTTTCAGTTAAAGCCAGTTCATCATTGAATTCAGTGATGTCATCATCCAGCTCAGTTCGGTTTAAATAGTATCTGTGCAATCAAGTCGACGATATCGCTGGAAATTAAGTGTCCCCAATGAGGAGACAAGCCATTAAGTTTACCACAATTAAGTGTACCATCATGAGGGCGATAAGTCATCTAGTCTTGTCACTTTTCTTTTCTTTCTTTTACTTTAGTGTATGTTCTTTCCGTTGAGAGTTTTGTGTTTTGCCAAAAAGCGGTTTTCTCAGACGTTGTCTGTGCCAGCCTCAAAACTTCAACCATGTCCAATGATTGGCTTCCCCAAGACGACACTCCGGACACTACTAGACCTCCAGCAAATCAACAACCTGGGAAACCCCTATCAGCAAGACAAAAAAGAAAATCCCCCAACACTGGCAATGCAAATAAACCTCCAGATTCTGAACTGGTGCATTTAATATCAAGTTTCATAGCCTCATTGAAAACTCAATGCGGGGGTTAAATGAAATGATTGATGGTTGTTCAGGTCTAAGTAATTGCATATATTGCTATAAACAGGGGATTTCACATTTTCACTCTCTAAAATTCATTCTTTCCTTCACTTTCTCTCTTTCAGCAACTTGTGTAAATGTGTGTGTTTATGTATTGGATTAGTTTGTATGTCTTAGAATTGTCCAATAAAGTCTTGTCCGTATTGAAAAGTGAAGTATCTTGTGTTTTGTGCTTACAGGTTAATGACTTAAACTGCCAGTTTTGTTATCATGCTAATAAATAGTGTTTTCACTATACTTTGGATCTTAACATCGGTTGCAAAGTTGATGTTATACGGCCTCTTTATGGAATCGCTGGCTGATTCAGTTGATCAGCCGTAGAACAGTGGTTTAGTTTCCGTTACAAGTGTTTCTGGTGCAGTTGCTTGTAATTTTGCATAATGTACTGTTATTACAATAGTAAGCACATGTAACATGCATGATACATTTAAAAACATGTTACCTTAATTGCATTGGTCCCACTTTATATTAAGTGGCCTTAACTACTATGTACTTATATCAAAAAATAAGTACAATGTACTTATTGTGTTCATATTATATTGCAAAACACTTTTGCTGCTATTGAGGTGGGATACGGGGAAGGTTAGGGACAGGTTTGGTGGTATGGGTAGGTTTAAGAGTGGGTTAAGGTGTAAGGCAGGGTTCCTCAATAGGCGGCCCGCGGACCACATCCGGCCCGTGAGAGAAAAAAGAAAAGTGGACACGGAAAATAGATGATTCAAATGTGAATGGGCTGAACAGTTTTGAGTGAGTGAGTGAGTGACTGATATCTTTGTTATGGAATACACGTGTTGGTTCGCATTAAGTTCACAGTTTTAACGTACAAATTTGCTTTAATTTATTTTCAAGATCTGAGGTAAAGTAGGCTATTGTTGCTTTCACTATGGCTATAAAGATAATGCAAAATAATATTAAAACTCACATTAGACACTTTTAACATTGAATAAATCACATAATCATTACCTGAGAGTATCACTGTCATATTTTGTATGTTGTTCCTGCTGCCGCGATGTCGCAGAAAATAAAAACCATTCCTAAAATAGAATCCCATGTCGCTTATTGTCACGTGTCGTTGTCGCGGATGTATAGGACAAAAACTACATGGAAAAGATACTTTTTATCACGTGGTGTCTGGTTGGGACACACGGTGTTACAGTTTGTCCTATATATATATATATATATATATATAGACGATATCGCTGGAAATTAAGTGTCCCCAATGAGGAGACAAGCCATTAAGTTTACCACAATTAAGTGTACCATCATGAGGGCGATAAGTCATCTAGTCTTGTCACTTTTCTTTTCTTTCTTTTACTTTAGTGTATGTTCTTTCCGTTGAGAGTTTTGTGTTTTGCCAAAAAGCGGTTTTCTCAGACGTTGTCTGTGCCAGCCTCAAAACTTCAACCATGTCCAATGATTGGCTTCCCCAAGACGACACTCCGGACACTACTAGACCTCCAGCAAATCAACAACCTGGGAAACCCCTATCAGCAAGACAAAAAAGAAAATCCCCCAACACTGGCAATGCAAATAAACCTCCAGATTCTGAACTGGTGCATTTAATATCAAGTTTCATAGCCTCATTGAAAACTCAATGCGGGGGTTAAATGAAATGATTGATGGTTGTTCAGGTCTAAGTAATTGCATATATTGCTATAAACAGGGGATTTCACATTTTCACTCTCTAAAATTCATTCTTTCCTTCACTTTCTCTCTTTCAGCAACTTGTGTAAATGTGTGTGTTTATGTATTGGATTAGTTTGTATGTCTTAGAATTGTCCAATAAAGTCTTGTCCGTATTGAAAAGTGAAGTATCTTGTGTTTTGTGCTTACAGGTTAATGACTTAAACTGCCAGTTTTGTTATCATGCTAATAAATAGTGTTTTCACTATACTTTGGATCTTAACATCGGTTGCAAAGTTGATGTTATACGGCCTCTTTATGGAATCGCTGGCTGATTCAGTTGATCAGCCGTAGAACAGTGGTTTAGTTTCCGTTACAAGTGTTTCTGGTGCAGTTGCTTGTAATTTTGCATAATGTACTGTTATTACAATAGTAAGCACATGTAACATGCATGATACATTTAAAAACATGTTACCTTAATTGCATTGGTCCCACTTTATATTAAGTGGCCTTAACTACTATGTACTTATATCAAAAAATAAGTACAATGTACTTATTGTGTTCATATTATATTGCAAAACACTTTTGCTGCTATTGAGGTGGGATACGGGGAAGGTTAGGGACAGGTTTGGTGGTATGGGTAGGTTTAAGAGTGGGTTAAGGTGTAAGGCAGGGTTCCTCAATAGGCGGCCCGCGGACCACATCCGGCCCGTGAGAGAAAAAAGAAAAGTGGACACGGAAAATAGATGATTCAAATGTGAATGGGCTGAACAGTTTTGAGTGAGTGAGTGAGTGACTGATATCTTTGTTATGGAATACACGTGTTGGTTCGCATTAAGTTCACAGTTTTAACGTACAAATTTGCTTTAATTTATTTTCAAGATCTGAGGTAAAGTAGGCTATTGTTGCTTTCACTATGGCTATAAAGATAATGCAAAATAATATTAAAACTCACATTAGACACTTTTAACATTGAATAAATCACATAATCATTACCTGAGAGTATCACTGTCATATTTTGTATGTTGTTCCTGCTGCCGCGATGTCGCAGAAAATAAAAACCATTCCTAAAATAGAATCCCATGTCGCTTATTGTCACGTGTCGTTGTCGCGGATGTATAGGACAAAAACTACATGGAAAAGATACTTTTTATCACGTCGTGTCTGGTTGGGACACACGGTATTACAATTTCACCCCCCCCCCAAAACAAATATTAATACTGACAAATCTAATAATTTAATCTGCAATTAGGGAAAGTGGAGAGAAGAGATCCAGTCTGGGAATGTGCAGGAACAGTTGATTTGCATGGCAGACATGGAGATCCAGATTTTTTGTTTGTTCATTTGTTTTTAATATTCAACAGGCAAAGTTTTTCTGTATCTAAATGCAAAAATAATTGTTTGAATAAAACAGACTACTGTGGGGAAAAATTTGGAATATTCATCTTGTGACCATCTTGTGATTAGTTTAACAAAAGCAACAATAATATAATAATTGTAATAATAATAACAAATATATATATATATATATTGTAACGGGGTGAAGAATCACACAACAAGTAATCTCAATCAATACCCCAGAGGGTGGATTTATTGGGGTGATGGGTGCTAGTGAGAAAGGTCCAGGTAGGTGGCGGGTGGTTAGGACACAAACTACAAGGAAAGATACTTGTTATCACGTCGTGTCTGGTTGGGACACACGGTGTTACAGTTTGATTCCCCCAAAAAATTTGAAGCATACAAATATTAATACTGACAAATCTAATAATTGAATCTG
>NW_015506226.1:622088-622935 GCF_001515645.1 Sinocyclocheilus grahami | reverse complement strand
GAAGAAGAGAACAAAGAGAGAATTGAGGTTTGGACCACAACACATGTACATCAAATGTTTTTCTAAAAAGCGGTGTCTTGTAAATGTGATGAATTTGAAGGAATTGCATAAATAGCAGTTAGTTGTGACATGGGGAAGATGTCTCAATGGTTATATCTCAGTAACTTTAATGTTCGGAGTCCAACTGGTTGTTGGAGAACACGTAAATTAACAGTGTCAATGTTGCAAATTTCATCATCAATTATTAAACAAGTTCAACTCTGCTATAAGCAGAGCTATATGCTGCTATAAGTGGCATTAGTTAATACTTTTGTAGTCAAAAGACTTTAAGGTATGTCCCTAAACAGAAATGGACTTTCCAGAAATATTCACAAGAAATATTCACTAAAATAAAGTAAAAAAGTGTGACAACTAGCACCAGTCCCATCTACTTGTCTAGTTGGGAGAGAAAAAAAATAGCTAAACTGGTTTAGCTATGACCAACCTAGATGCAGATATATTTTGGGCACTTTCATGCTGGTCAAGGTGGCCATTATAATCTACCACACACAATAAGCTGGTTGTCTGTGTACAGTATCTGCAGCAGACTGAGATGGATGATACCATAACAGACCATGCTGTCCTGTCAAAAAGGAGCCTGGGTCATACTTCAAATAAAGCAGGCAAGCCCACACTTCTGCTTATTCCGTGATGCTCATCTCGTCTTTTCTTTTTTGAGTGTTAACTGAGAAGTGCTGTGGGTTTGGTGCGGAGCAAAGATGGTGTAAGATTAGAACTACTCAATAAATAAAAAACAAAACATGCACATTGTGCAAAAGTGCACCATTAGACATTTGCATATCCTGTT
>NW_015506226.1:616584-622078 GCF_001515645.1 Sinocyclocheilus grahami | reverse complement strand
TTCCCAAAGCGACTCGACGCAGCGTCTCGTTCCCTCGGGGAACCGGGGAACCATGGTTACATACGTAACCTAGAGACGTTTTCGTTTATCAAATGGTTCTCTGTACCAGAGAGCTCAGAAGTTTGAACAAGACGCTGCGTCTCTTTGCCATACTCCCTGCATCCCTGCAGGCGCTACTTCATCGAAGCTGGTTTGCGCCCGGCCGGATGTGCTTTTATGCTTTCTGGTGCTTACGTCACCCTGCTCGTGACGTCTCGCTGCTCCATTGGACGGATTTGACACGTGCTTCAGAACGCGGTCACGCAAGGGCGTTCCCAAAGCGACTCGACGCAGCGTCTCGTTCCCTCGGGGAACCATGGTTACATACGTAACCTAGAGATGTTTGTAAGGGTTCCAGACAGGGCAGGAAGCAGGTGTTCAAAAAGTCATGTGGCGTCACGCTGTATATCCCGTGCTGGCAGGCCTGAGGGCGTGTTTAAATTACTGTCCTTTTCCTGTTTGGACATAATAGTTCCATCCATTGGTGGTCACAAGACATCGTGGTTTCTATATGTTGTGAACGAACCTTCCAGTTCTGATACAAAGAAAGCTTTGTTGTCTCCTGATTGAATTAGTTTCAATCTCATGAGTAGATGAGTTAACAAGACTGGCAGGAAATCGACCCAGAATATCGAAATCATGTGCTGGGTGATTAGCAAACCTCATGATGGCTGATATAGGCATAGCAGTGTCCGTTCATGTACTAGAAATCCCTACACCACTTTATCAAATTAAGACAGGTGGTGCTGGGGTGGAGGTGGGTTAAAAAAATTATCATGGCACACAGGGCTGAACTTGACCAGGGGTGTGCCTCCCAAAAGCATCAATAGCCAATTATGATTGCAAGCTCCATCATTACCAACATATTTCAGCGATTCAAAGTTTCCCAAAACCAAACAAACTTTCACAAAGAGCAACACAGACTTACATGCTATATAAATACTATATACATTTGTGAGTTATTAAGTTATACAGGAAATGCACCCCTGGTAAAGATGTTACTTAGATAGGAAAGAGAGATGCACTGCAAGGTACAGTAAAGTAGGGAGAGCCTGCCAGTACAGATCTAGACAGGTGGTGCTGGGGTTGAGGAGGGCTAAAGAAAGTTCGGCCCCACTTTATATTAAGTGGCCTTAACTACTATGTACTTACATCAACAATTAAGTACAATGTACTTATTGTGTTCATATTGTATTGCAAAACACTTTTGCTGCTATTGAGGTGGGATACGGGTAAGGTTAGGGACAGGTTTGTTGGTATGGGTAGGTTTAAGGGTGGGTTAAGGTGTAAGGGATGTGTCAACTGTGTAATTATAAATGTAATTACTGAAATTAATTACAGATGTAATTACATGCAGGTATTTTTAAAATATAAGTACAATGTAAAAACATTTCTTGAGTTTTTTGGCCTCTTTGAAACATCCCAACACAGTGCTCAGAGTTTTTTTCCTCATTATTTCAAGCTCTCCTTTTCCCAGGTTTACTACACAGACTCTACGTTCGCTATGGGCCACATCGTGATTCGTATAAAGAAGAACGTTGTAGGAGACGAGAGTCAGCACGTTGTTCTGTTCCGCTGTATTCAGAGCATGAATCGAGTCAATCACTTCAACACGTGCTACACTGGAGGTGAGCGTGGAAAGGCCTGCTACTTTATCAGTGTTACTAAAGAGTTACAAAGTGCAAATTCTCATTACTGTAATGTATCTAGACATTTTACTTCCCAGGCTTTTCTAAATCTTTTTTGTATATTTTATAATATATATTATACTGTATATTATAAATTCTAATTCAAAATTGCTTTATTAGCATGACTGTAAACAATACAATATTGCCTAAGCTCAGGATATACTGTATGTACAGATATATTTTTGGACACTAAGGTATAATTTAAGGTAATATATAAAGTATAATATATATATATATATATATATATATATATATGTATATAGGTCAGTGGCCCTTGGCTTGGTATTGTTGGCAGAATTCGGCCCTCGGCGAAAACTAATTGAGGAACCCTGGTGTAAGGGATGGAACAACAGTGTAATTATAAATGTAATTACTGAAATTAATTACAGATGTAATTACATGCAGGTATTTTTTTTATATAAGTACAAGGTAAAAACATGTATGTACACAATAAGAGCATTGTACCAAATGATTCATTTAAATGTAAGTACATAGTAGTTAAGGCCACTTAATATAAAGTGGGACCATTAAATTTCAGAAACAATTAAATCAGCATATTACATGAAAGACATCCTCTGTTAATTAATTGTAACCCAAATCAATTTCATTTAAACACATGCTGAAATCATACAATTTCCAAATGTAGAGAAGTGGTCCGAGTCCCCTCCAAATGACAGCAGAGAGGTTCCTGGAGAAAAAAATGGCTATATTACACTGAAGCAATGAGGGCTTGTAAAGTCTGCTGACACTGCTCTTTCTGATACCTCATCTTCAGCCCTTTTTCAGTCAGTCTGGGAACATCCTCATTCCAGGGTTTATGTGAATGGATATGTTTTATTGTGCTTATAAAAACACCTTTTCTCTTTCAGGCGAATTAATTTAGCCACTCCTCACTGAATGTTATTCTGGCAGGAGCACTCTTGTAAGTTTGGGAAAGCCAGTTAGAGTTGCCTAGGCTGCCAGAATCATTGCTGCTCTCATGCTTTTTCGGATATAATTTGGAGACCGGCAATAACCATGACGAGACTTGTAACAAAGGACTTTGACATCTCATTGAAGTCCCTGTTGATGCCCAGCTAGAAACTTTGCATAAAAAAAACATGAACTACTTGCACCCTCTCTCCGAAATAAATCAGTGATGAATACAATGTGATTGAAGAGCAAGCAGTTTTAATTATTTTTTTAAAACAAGACATGACATCAAATTGGAGTGTGTTGCCAGCTCTTCAGACATACTCCAAGAAGTGTGGCGGGTAGGGTTGCAGGTTGTGTTAATTGAAGTAGTGAAGGCCTGCAGCCTGTAAGCGTCTGTCGTAAATATGGATCTTGGTTAAGAAGTACCGGGTAGGGACCAACGTGGCAAAACTACAGAATTAAAAAGATTGTTGTCAATGTGAACATCAAAGTGAAGCATGGACTGTGTCTGAAACTGAGGGCAGATTCCCTGCTGTCCAGTTAGTCACAGACTTATGCAAACCACCATGTTAAAACCACCATTTTAATTTCACAGTGCATAGGTAAAAGTCAGCTAACCAATCACCGACTGATTCGCATGTGGAAATAATGAAAACACAAGGTTAACCAGGGAGATATGGCCTTCTAGGGTGATACATCATCGCCGTTGCACATTTTTCTTGGGAATTTTCTTCAGCAGATTATTGCAGGAATAGCAAGGGCACCATTAGCTGTGAACTGTGCACTCCCATGCATCACTGCTGGAGAAAGATGAAAAAGCCAGTCTTGTCCTGAATAAAATTCTACATTTTACTTAATGTGTCTTGTTTTCACATATTGTTATGCAGTTGCTATGATCTGGGTTGTTTTATGTCATTGCTTCCAAGTTAAAAAAACACCACCTCCAAGTCTCTCTGATATTCTGAAGCCTAAATATGGCTTTGATCCATTTTATGATCATTTAGCACACCTCTCCTCAATAAGATGCATTTTTGGGTTGCACAAATTTTGGTTTCATTCATGTTACTGAATACTAGTACAAGACTAAGGTCCAGAATTTAATATTTAATGATAGGTGTTCATTTACATACTTAGCCCTAGTATGAGCAATAGTAATAGTGAAAAAAAAGAAATACACTTAGCATACTTTTAAAAATAGCATTATTTATTATGGAAAAAGTATACTTTAAAATAATTAACTTAAGTGCGAACAGAATGTGATGTTTTCAGACACTTAATTGCAATGTTTATTGCAATTAAATTAAAATGTATTACAGTTTAAAAATGTATTAAATGCAATTCTGAACTTTAGAGCATTTTAAACCACTTACTTACCTTTATATGTTACGTCATAAATAAGTCTACTGTCTTTGAAATATGTTTAAAATGTACTGACAACCATTCATGGTAAACTTAAAAAAAATACTTTTTAATGTCATTTTTATTGAAACTTTTAAGTACTATATTTAAATATATTTGTAATTACACATTTGTATCGATATTTATAATTTATAATTACAGAATTATAGAACACTTTATAATAACTTTCATTTATAAATCATTAACAAGCATTATATAATGCTTAACAGATCATTAGTTAAAGAGGTCCTATTATGCTCTTTTACAAAGTCTTGATTTTGTTTTGGGGGTGTACTAGAACATGCTCTCATGCTTGGTGGTTCGAAAAACGCATTATTTTTTACATAATTTACATTATTAAAATACCTTTCTCCCCATCCTGTCACAAACGGCTCGATTAGTTCCGGCTTTGATGAAGGTCCGCCTTCCGAAAAACAAAATGTGTTGTGATTGGTTAGCTGTCCCAGTGCGTTGTGATTGGTGAACAGCTTTGACAGTGTTTCAGTACTGCCACGCCCCTTGCTCCGTCTTTCAACAAAAACTTTTTGGAGAATCCGGCACTGTACTCCCTGGTGTTGCGTCGCGTCGCGCCCATAGACTGTATAAAAACATGGACGTAGTGTCCATAACGTAACCCGAAGACTTCCGACGAGCGTTTTGAAGCCTAAAGTAGTCGGAGCCAGCCGTCGCCATCTTGGCAGCGTGGCACCGCGCGTCACTCCCGGATAATCGAAAATGGGCAAAGAGGCGGGAGCTGACTGCTCAAACCACGCTGTTCTAGACATGCCGAAAATTTGACGCTACAGCACAGCAGCTCTTCTTCTTGGTTTTCTCTGATGCACTCACTCAACCAAGCGTTCTAACCACAACCTCGCCCCTCCCCAACCATTCGAATTTCTGTAGGCGGGAATTATTTTTAATGATATTCCAATGAGCCGCTTTGTGATATCACAAAGCCCGGAAAACAAACGCTGTAGTCCAAACGAGCCGTTCGCTGTAGTTCTTGAAAAGGGAAATATCTCCCTTTGGAGTGGACTTTGAGATTTGTAACTTTCTAGATCTTTTTAATGCCCAAACATGCACACTACAGACTTAGTGTTGCTTTCGTCAACGAAAATTATGACTAAATATCGTCGTCAACGAACCTTTATCACGTGACGAAAACGAGAGGATGATTATAATTAAATGTATAATGCAATATTGTTGACGAATAAAAGAGAGACTAAATGTGGTTTACAAAATAAAAACTATGCTAAAATGTCTCTTAATTTTCATTGACCAAAACGAGATGAAACGAAATGTTATAACGTTATTTCGTCTCGTTTAGTCGCGTTATTATTATTATTTTGCAGTATTTCTGTTTCCTGTGTCTCACTTCAGGGGCTGCATCAGGTCGCACTGCGCAGACGCAGGCGACGTCACTTCCTCAAGCCCCACTCGCGGCATTATTTAGA
>NW_015506226.1:596563-616403 GCF_001515645.1 Sinocyclocheilus grahami | reverse complement strand
TTAGTGTTGCTTTCGTCAACGAAAATTATGACTAAATATCGTCGTCAACGAACCTTTATCACGTGACGAAAACGAGAGGATGATTATAATTAAATGTATAATGCAATATTGTTGACGAATAAAAGAGAGACTAAATGTCGGAACAGCAAAGTCCACTCAAAAATCAAGCTGACAGGAAACATCTATGTAGTACAGTATTGTTTCTGTTTGCAATAGCCCTACTGTGTTGTAACAAGGTGTGGTAAATGGGCAATTCTGGTAACGCATTGATCTCATTCATTGATCTGCTAACCGTTATGCTCATGTGTCCTCTGATAATAATAGCTTTCTAGGATTAAACATTATTTGGATAATTGGTAAAAAAAAATAATTATTATCTTAATAGCCCTACTGTGTTGTAACAAGGTGTGGTAAATGGGCAATTCTGGTAACGCATTGATCTCATTCATTGATCTGCTAACCGTTATGCTCATGTGTCCTCTGATAATAATAGCTTTCTAGGATTAAACATTATTTGGATAATTGGTAAAAAAAAATAATTATTATCTTAATAGCCCTACTGTGTGTTAGACCTACCCGAAAAACTAAAAAGCAATTTATTTCATTTGTAGGTCTATCGTGATTTGCAGTGAGTATTCTGTAACGGGGCTGACGAGACGTGAGACATGCGGATCCATGTGCAAGCTTTATTTAAAGCAGAGAGGTCGGAAACACAGGCAGGGTCAAACAATGGCAAACAGGTATATGGCGGGCAAGACACAAGAATAATCCTAGGGCTAGCGAAGGTCAACGATCGGCGAACAGAATCAAAAGGGCGAGACTAGAGGGATAAATCCAGGAACACAAGAAAAGGTCCAGGAATGGGCAAACAGAGTCCAAACGGCAAAACGACAGGGCAATCCAAAAACAAAGGCAGCGATATATAAACAAGAAAACAGGCAAGGCAAGACTAGACTAAACTAAACTAGGAACTATGAAAAAGACAAAACTAAGACAATAAATGGGCTCCGTATAGCAGCTAATACTAGGAGAGTGGAAAATGCTAGACAATACTCGGCAGTGAGAGAGAGGAAGTCCATGACTTATGTAGCATGTCTGATTGGATTCAGCTGTGTGTGTGCGTGATCAGTGCATTCAGCTGTGTGCATGTAATCAGTGCAATGGTTGATGGGAAATGCAGTCCAGGGTGATGTTTAACAGTCTGTGTGGCGTGAGAGTCAATGTAATGGGAGAAGGGTGACCTCTGATGGCAAACAGACAGAAGTTAATGGACCGGATTCGTGACAGTAACAGTAATTTAATAAGATAACCTTGTTTGAAATGGGTTTGGCTAAAAGAAAATGTTGGTTTTGTCTATACTACTAGGTACTTATACTATATTGATTGGGTTAAATAGAATTGCATTTCTAAAAAGAAACTAAAATACAATTTTCATTGACTAAAACTAGACTAAATGTCATCAGTTTTCGTTGACTAAAACTAGACTAAAATAGTCATGGATAATTCTGACTAAAATAAGACTAAAATGCTCAGACTTTTAGTTGACTGAAACTTGACTAGACTAAAAAGAGTATGAACATGACTAAAACTAATAAAAACTACAATGACAGCTTCACACAAAGACTAGACTAAAACTCAAATTAAAACAGGCCGCCAAAAACAACACTATACAAACTGACTAAATTTTAAAAAGTGAAAAATCATAATAGGACCCCTTTAATATATATTCACATTGCTATAAATAAGAGATAATGTTCTTGTTAATGTTTACTAATGAACTAACTAAACATTACCTAATGATTAACATATGATTATTTAATGTAAATTGAAATGCTTACAAATGTCAGTAAACTTTCAGTTCATTTGATCTTCATTTGTTGGTCTTTGCTTGTTGTGTAGACCTCTATTCACACATCTTTACTAATCATTTATTAATCATTTGTTCATGTTTTTGCAGTAGCCAATCTAAAGTTGAAACTATTCATCAGTATTAAACAGGATATTCTTGAATCATAAATAAACAGAAGAAAACAAATAATTTTTCAAAGAAAATGCTTGTTCATTTATCAAAACAATATAGCATAAACAGATTGGACTGTGTTCCCTTATAATAATCAAACTGACCCCTGTACACTGTTGACCCTTAAACCTACCCATACCAACAAACCTGTCCCTAACCTTACCTGTACCACACCTCAATAGCAGCAAAAGGTTTGTGCATTAACACAACTTTTAATAATTTTATAACATCTATTAAAATCATTTGTGGATTTTCAATAAGTGCTTGATCATATGGAATTGAAAGATTAATGACATTTGTAAGCATTTTAACTTACATGAAATAAAGATTTGTTTGAACATTATCTAATTCACCAGCCCCACTTCCAATCCAGAGCCTATCAAGCCTTCACCACACCGATGCACGGAGCATTCGCCAGAGCCCACCGCCACCGCAGAGCCTGAGCCCGCCGCGATAAAAGAGCCAGCGCTGACAAGAGCGACAGAGCCTAACATTGCCCCAGAACCCGACGCAAGAATGCGACTGACCAGGTGTGTGAGCCGTGGGAGTACTTGTGGAGATCTAGGGAATGGAATGTGACCCCGCCCACACTCCCACCGCTGAGCGTGAGCTGTCGCTGGCCTCTGAAATATTTGATTGTTTAAATGAGGATGAATACTGGCTTCTCCCTCCCTTCTCCGCCCAGCTCTCCTTCATCTTCGCTGGTCCCACCCAGCTCTCCTTTGTCAGCCAGCGTCGGGAAGTTTCCCGCCCAGCCGTCCACTTCCTCCTCCTCTGTCTCAGCCAGCCAGTCCTTGGCCCTGTGTCAGCTGGCCACTGAAGATACCTCAGCTCACCCTCAGCACGCTGAAACCGGTGGATCGGATGAGCTTCGGGATATTCAGCTTCCAGCTACCTCGGGGTTGGAGGTTCCCCTGTCTCCGCCTCCAGCCTCCAAGACCTGGACTCCAGCTCCCTACTGTCGACTCCACCGTGGGCGCTATCCTGGCTGGCCTCTGGTTCCCCACCTGGCTCCTCGTGCCCCGGGCTCCTCCCTGGCTCCTCCCTCTATCTACTCCGCCCTGGCCTTATGAACTATGCCCCTTTCCCATTGCCTGCCCCTAATCTGCCCCACGCCCGCCTCCTGAACCCACACCCTCCCTCTTCTGTTGGACTGCTTTTGTCGGCGCAAGTTCGTGCCATTCTGGGAGGGGGTGAAATGTCACCATTTCAGTTCTGTTGTGTTTTGGTTTCTCTGCTTTCCAGTTTGCCCATGTTCCCTCGTTTGTTTCTATGGTTTTTGATTTGTTAATTAGTTCCACACACCTGTTCTGTTTCTCCTTAATTACCCTGTTCTTGTATATAAGCCCTGTCTGTTCATCAGTTCATGGTCTGCTATTATTTGGATTTATGTTGCTGAGCTTTTGTCACTGTTCGTTTATGGACTTGGGGATATTCACCTGGATTTATTATTAAAAACTTCTTTTGAACTTTATTCCTTCGTCATGCACTTGATTAGACAGCCAGCACACCTAACAAAGTGTTACCTATTATTATTATTCTTATAATAAAGTACATGTGCTTTAGAATGTTAGTCAACACAGCCAAATGTGTACGACAAAAGATTATTAGCAATGATTTTTAAAAATGTACTTTAAAAGTAAAAGTTTTAATATGACATCATTATAAAGTATACTTTTTGACCTTTTGAACTTTTCGACCTTTTATTTCATTGATATTAAATTATCTGCAAGTAATTGTTTTAGCTCATTCAATACAATTAAACACTTTTTACAAGGGTTACATCAATGGTTAAATAATTTGACATTTTCAAAATATATATATTTTTCCATCTGTTGCAGCAGACTTCCGGCTTCGAAATATATGACTGCAGAGAACAAAACCCAAAAGTGTTGCAAAACCTGTCTTGCCTCTGGAACAAGAGTTTGTGGGGGGAAAACAGCACAGGCTAATATATCTTGCTTTGATATGTTTATCAGTTCTGTTTTACAAATCACCCAATCAATATGGCAGTTAGCACATACTGATAAGTGAGGCAAATGCCCTGATGTCCATAAACAATGCCACAGAAAATCATTATTCAGAGCCTCTTGTCAGATTATGTAACAGTACAAAACAATACAAAGAAGAGCCTGATCAGTCATATTTCCCTTGTGTTACATAGAACTAGAATGACTTCCAGTTTCATCTTTGGATTTATGAAGATTGGACTAGCAATTGTAATCATTTTTGAAGGTATTCTGTTAATCCAATTGTGTCAAATGTACTATACTGTATGAATAAGGGCCAAATAAATACCAAGTTCTGTCATGAAACTCTAGATGGCGCAGACTGATGGGTCCTTAACGTAACTGATGATATTCTTAGCATTAAACAACTTGTCACAAGCTGATTGTTTCATGTTGCATACGCAGCCAATGAGCTTGCTGCTTTACATTTAAATGGCTGACTAGCATTCGCTTGAGCATTGCAGCGCACTTTCAGAGTTCCTCTGAAACCCTTCCCCAGCTCGACCTGTATAGATCTGCTACGGGTTATTTTATATGCTATTTGTGCAGCAGCAATATGTCTTAAATACTCACAGCACCATATCGGCTTATGTACTGGCAGTAGCAAGTTCCTGAACTTGCTTGCAGCAGCAGCAGCAATAATCTAAATACAGCAATAACCAACAGCAGCAGCAGCGTAGCAGATCTATTCCGCCAAGACCAAATACATTAACATTGTCATATCCATTGCCATGCTAAAGTCTTCCGAGAGTTCTCATGATAGAACTAAATTTTGTAATGCATAGATAAATGGCACATAACCAATTATAAACTGATTCATAAGTGGAAATTACATTTTAAAAACACAAGGTTTTAAGGGAATAAATCATCTCCAATGCACAGGTTTTGCAACGGCAGATTATAGCAGGAACAGTGGAGGAACCATTAGCAGTGAACTGTGCCTACACTCCCATGCATCACTGCTGGAGAGCGACTGAGAACATTAGTTAAAAGAAGCCAGCAGAGATCTGGTTCTGATGAGAGCACACTGAGACCCCCTGCAAACATCCACCATCACTTACAGCATGGGAAATGGAACTTTGGTGAGACTAAAAGTTAAACTTTTCAAAGGCGATTCTGAAATTGCTTCTATGGAAGGCTTTTTAAAAGAATCCAAGGATTCAGGTTGTCCCTGTCACAAGATTATCTTGGAAAATTGTAAACAGGGCTTTCTGTTTTGCTCTGTCACCAATATAAGGACTGTTTTGTGCCTCTCCGAATGACCCATGCTGTGTATCATCAATGGGATGGAGCAAGGCATATCTTTCCATTAGGATGGTGTTATTTTAATTACTCTAGAAATTACAGCAGATGGTCCATATTTGCCTGGAGCGGAAACAGAAGTCGAAGATGCTGTACATTGGAGAATTGTCTATTGAATAATGAATTAATTTGGGCTTCACACCTCCCCCCTTCGAGATTCACCCATCTTGGAAGTGACAGGCTGGAGCTGTGTAATTAGACGCAGCTCTACAAATGGTGAATATCAAACATGCCGCATTCTCCTGATTTCTTCCAAAAGTGCTTGTGTATCTAAAAGTGACCTTTTCTAATTCATTTGGAATTATATGCTACCATTTGTACATTTTGTGCTGATTTTGCACTGTGTCAGAATGGTACTTTAATTTTATTCAGTCACAACAAATACATTTAAATAAAATCCTTGGTGTACTTGGGAAGTAGGTATCAGAGCTCTTTGCTACATTCTGGGCCCATTTGAGTACCTCAAATGGGCCCCCTTGTAATGCGGGTGCAATTTACAGAAATGGCTATTTCACTAAATGGCTTTGTTGTATGTCTGCTGTTCAGAGGCACTTATCTTGCTGATTCATATTTACTGATCCCCTGGTGTTCTCCAGCCAGGACACTCTGTTTTGCTACCTGCCCATGTTGAGATATAAATAAAAAAGACATAATTATATGATGGTGAAGGTCATCCAGCTGTAGTGAGGATGGGACACATTAATCTTCCCTCAGTGTGAGAACAGCATCTAAAGCCACATGTAGCTGTAACTGCACATGCAGCTGATGAGGTGTTGACTTGCTAACATTTGTCATCAAACTTTAGTTTAAGCAATTTTTGCAACATTTGCTTTCTGGTAAGATTAAAAGCCCACATTTCATGAAGTATGAATCTGAACTGACTGATACTGCTGCTGTATTTTTATGTCTTAAATCGAAGCACTCTACATGCATGCATACATATATATATATTCTTTTTTTTTCAGCTATATTATAGAGCTGTTATTGTTAGAGATCATCACCACAGTGCCTGCAGGAAAGTAGCTCTATGGACCACATCTATAGCATGCTATTGATTTACAAAAGAAATTCATTCTTCAGTTTGTTAAAACAAGCAGAAATTGTGTTTACAATGATGTACTTGGAAATGAAAGTCAACTCTTTTAAAAGAGTGAGTGCACTACAAGTTAGACTGCCTCCTCATAGGAAAGGTCATTGACGATTTCATATCTCAGCTCACATGATCTATTTACTTTGTTCAGAGTTTAAAGTTTGTTTTCCTGAGATAAGACTTAACATTACCAAAAAGACATGCTCAAATCCTGGTAATGACACTTTCCCTATAAAATTCTGGGTTAGGGAAGACTAGCAGTTAAGGATTCGGGCTGCTAATATACCTGTCTGTCTGTCTTTGTTACTGTCTGTCTGTCTGTCTATAGTCTTCTATGTAACAGAAGGCTACATGATTTTGGTCATAGGAGTAAGACGTAATCTGTCACTTTCTAGGTCTAGGAGTATGTGCTGTCTTTCAAAGTGAGAAATGCTTCAGTCCTGCCTTAGTAAATAAAATACTGCAAAGACCTTTCCAGACACTAAACCACATTTATTGAATACGGCCAAAATAAGAAGACAACAAAGACCCACTTTAAATTAAGTGTCCTTAACTACTATGTACTTACATTTAAATGAATCATTTGATACAATGCAGTTATATTGTGTATATACATGTTTTTACATTGTACTTATATTTGAAAATACCATCCTGCATCCGTCTAGTTGTAAATTGTAATCCACGAGATTCGGCGTGCTGTCTTTTGGTCCAATAAGTAATATCTCTGTCTTATCTGAATTTAATAGGAGAAAATTATTGGTCATCCATTCTTTTACATTTTTAACACACTCCGTTAGCTTAGATAATTTAGAAGTTTCATCTGGTCTTGTTGAGATATATAGTTGAGTATCATCGGCATAACAGTGGAAACTAATCCCGTATTTCCTAATAATATTACCAAGTGGCAACATGTATATCGAAAATAGCAGAGGACCTAGGACAGATCCTTGTGGCACTCCATAATTACATCTGTAATTAATTTCCACGGTTACATATATAATTACACTGTTGACCCTACCTCTACCCCTTGAACCATACCACCAAAGCTGCCCCTAAGCTTACCTGTATCCCACCTCAATAGCAGCAAAATTGTTTTGCAAATCAACATGAGCCCTACTGGTACATTGTACCTAACAATTCCTTTATTTTATTATTATTCAGGTGCATCTGAATAAGATCCATAAAAAAGGTACCACCAGAATTGGGCACACAGCTGAAAGCATAATGAATGCCACCATGAATACAGATCACTGTTAAAAGGGAACTGAAGCTGTCTAAAATAACTTTTTCTACCCTGAAAAAAAAAAATTTTGTCATCATTTACTCACCCATGTTTTTTTTCCTATATTCATATCACTTGGAAAAAATATCTACTTTTTCATGTAAATGACATTGAGTGAATACTGCAGGAAAGGAGAAAGAAAGTCACGCTAGAACTTTACCATAAAAATCTGGCAGATTGAACTTAAATGTACATTAGATAAGTAAGAAAATAAATAAGTAAATACTGACAATGTTGTACCTATTTATTTATTTATTTACCTATTATTCATTTATTTAGTTTTTTTGTATTATATTAACAACCATCTTATAAACACTGGTGGGAAAAAGAAAGCCACATGATGAATCAAAGTACATCACAGTTAGTTTTTTTCTACAGTATTTGTACTGGTAAACTGTATAAAGAAGGTGCATGGTGTCATACGTACAAATACAAAACTCCATCATGGTAACACACTAAAATAATGACACCAAAATAATGCAATAAACCAACGTGATCTCAAGAGTATTCAAATGTATTTTTAAATAAAGTGTAGTTCTACCAGTGGTGGTCCGTCAGGGCCAGCAAAGCCTTCTCTGCTGGCCTAAACACTATCAGAATTTCTGATTTAGTTTTAATATATTTTTCCATGAATTATTTCCAATAGTCTATTCTATTCATTTCATAGCTTTTCTCTTGGTTGCACTGCTTCCGGCAGTGTATGTTTATATTAGAGCTTTTATCCAATCATATTTCAGCAATCGTGTTGCCAGGGTCAAAGAAATCTGCCTTAAGGCCTTCAGAATCAACAGTGCAGGCGTCTGTTAGCTACTATATTTAGTCAATCTAAAAACAGTAGTCCTAATGACTGCGGAGAACAACCACACACCTCCTCGGCACCGGCTCTGTGAAAGACTCGTGAAGATGAAAAACCACTAGAGTATGGTAAGTTCATTTTCATTTTTGACTCTTTTATCGCTTGATGCGTTGTATGCTGATGTTATTTGTGCGATATAAAGTCAGGTTTAAGTTTCCGTAAGAATATCTCAGTTTCCCGAGTGGAGCTGTATGAACCGGTGTTTTCCTCCGGCCGCAGCGCCGCTGGCAGAGGCAGACCAGCGGGGAGATGAGAGTCACAGAGGTACGTTAAAACACATGTACACACTTTTCTTCATTGTCTTGTATGAATTATTTTAATGTTACTTGCTCACTTTCCTAGTAAAGCTGTGCTAACCAGTATTTTCCTCCCGCAGCACGCTGGCAGACCGGCGGGGAGACTCGAGAAGACGAAATAAAGCAGTAAGAGAACATTAAATTGTTAGGTCAACTTTAAAACACATGTAATCCCCTTATTTGTTTTATACCAATGCTATCTGTAAGGTATAAATGCGTTTGGGTGAATAAATGTCTGTAAGAACATCGGATGGACTGTATCAGTGTCATTTTGTTAGGTTAATGCTTCAGCTACAGATGATGTGTTGCGCAATTGTTAATTGGGTTTCTTTCTTTAGTAATGGCATTCATTCTCGCTACATAAGATACCTGTCTGTTATGTAGTGCCCTGTTATACTGCATTACTGTGTAATATTTATGGTTTCTATAGCCGTGGCATCATTATGATGGTATGAAGAGATGGATTAATTCATGTAGGACGTGCACGGCCCGCCACTGAGTTCTACCACATTTACATTTACTTATGTTTGCATAGACACTGAAGCATACAGTACAATATTGACATACTGACAGCATTTAATTGTACAATACTGACATATTGACATCACCTAAAACTTAAATTATTTAAGTATGAACAACTTTGCAGATGTACAAATGAATTCTTACGAATATTGAAATCGTATGAATTAAACACAGTTTGCTCATTTACTCAATAGGAAATGCCAGATTTGAACTTAATCAAATATCTAACATTATACAAAAAAAAAAAGATAATTTAAACAGTTGAAATGTTGACTTATATAGACAGATGTATTGTCTGTGACTTGTTTAGATGCGATTTTATAGATATTTTATACTTTCATACTACAAACTATATTGTATAAAGCGCTATATAAAGGTGACTTGACGTTTTATTATGTACATACATGGACTAAGATGAACATACGTAGACATGTCGTGTACCCTATTTGGTTTTCAGACTGTTGAATATAACTTATCTGTGAAAAATAATCAAATGTGAACTGTCACACAGATTCTGGGAATAATTCTGGAAATAACAATCTACCTTTTTTTCTTCAAATGTTTCCTGCAATTAAGAGCAATTTTGTATAGTTTTGTTGAATTCCCAAGCAGGGAACTTTAAATTAAAACCAGAGCATCAACAAATGCAATCACTACAGGCCAAATTGATTGGTTAAATTGGATGAATAGTGACTATGGGTGCATATTTGCCTCTAGCTGTCACTGTTGGCTTTAACTTAATTTGTTCAAGAAGAAGACAGCTAATTAATTGCATCACTGTCGTGGCTGCTTAGAAAGAGCAGGCCACTTATCTGTAGTTTGAATTTTCTTCGGTTACTTTTCTCAAACTGTCAAATTCTAGCTATATTTTATTCAGAATGATCATTTTGGACAGGGAAAGCATGCAGCCCATTGTCTGGTGAAATTAATTAGGGGCTATGGGGAAACTCTTTACCCTTAGCTCGTGGAAGTGGAACATCCAAGAAACAGAATGCATCATGTCCTGTTTTTGTTCTCATTATTTAATGAGAAGCATGAGCGTTTCCCTCATACATCATCATAAAGTAGTGCTCACACTGAATTAGTATCATCTCTAATGCATTGTCCTCCAGTTTAATGGTCACCCCACAATTCCTACAGGGTTTCATGACTTAATTAATCAAATCAAGTTTATGAAGCCCATAGTGTTGGTAACTTGTTTAAATAAGCCAGAATAAATGGCTTAGTGTTTTGGGAACCATATCACAAGTTTGCAAGGTGTACGATTCAAAATGAGAAAATGGATGCATGTGAAAACATGTAAAACATGGGAATATTTGTTCAGCTGGGTTGTGGCATTGTTTCACTGAACAGGAAACAAAGATCATTTTAACAGCAGACAAACCAGTAACAGGTCGTCAATTATGTCATGTTACTTCCGGCTTCGCTACCGTTCAGACGTTTTTGCTTACTGCTCTGTGCTTTGCTCCCTATTTCTGTACTTTTCTTTGATTTTTCTAAGATTTTTACTTCAGCAGATCAGCACAGTGCTCAAACAACATATTTTTGGCACAAACACTAAAACTAAAAACTCTCTGGGACTGGAATAATACCCTTGCCTTGCCTATGTCCATCCAAGTTGCCTGAAATGATGAAGTACGTGTTGATGTAAATATTATCACCAGTGTATTTGGTTAACCACTCAAATAAGGGGGGCAACCAGTGACTTTTGTTAAACTTTTTTTTTTGACTAATAATAATGGAATAGGTATCATCCCCAAAATCAAAATTCAATTTATGTCCTCAAAATACACAAGGATAATTTTTTCCAAGCGAACAAACTGATTTTTGCCTAGTGAACAATAAAACAGGTTGAAAATCCCATAGACACACATTGTGGTGTGGCATGTTTTGAAAATATAAAAATCTATTTTTTGCATTAAACTGTAAATTCGATTTTACAAGTAATTTAAATGTAAATGTACTGTACAATTAAAATGTTTCTGTTACATAGAATTTAGTGTGACACATGTGTGAAAGTTTTATAGCAGGATGTTCTCATCACATTGTGTTTAGGAATTTATCCGTGCTGTTCATTTCTATGGCATTGCAGTAATAATCGTTTTAATTAAAGACAGATCTTTACACTTTATATTGTTTCTATAGCAATCTCTAATTGTTTTAAAATGATTGATGCTCTGGGAAATGTTAATTACATTGGGGAATTAATTGAGCACAGGAATCTCCATATGTTTTGTTAAAGATTTCCTAAACACTGCAGTGTCTGGGGGTCATCAACCTAGTTGCTGTGGCTAAAAACAGAGGCATGATTGGCTGCAGAAGCAATGAAGCTTAAGCAGACCAAATAGCCAAGTTATTAAAAATGAAACGCTTTTTGCTTGTCTGGTGAAATTCACTTCTCACAACATTCCTTGCAACAGATACCTTAGTGGCTGTCAGTCCCTTGAGGCCCAAAATCCAATTTAATGGAAGTATTCACTCCATAAACGGCAACAGAAAAAAAGGGTAGGCTAGGTCTGAGAAATTTAAATGAAAGGCTTAACCCTTTCTGGACTTAATAGTGTTGATGGTATAGTCTCAAGTAAAATCAGAACTTTGCAAGGAGGTTGAAATGTTCACCGGTTTAAGTTTGCTGTTCTTTTGATAGATTTTATCAGTGATGCATAGACTACACATGTGTTTTTATGCATTTTCACAATAACTGTGTCTATTAACAGAGAATCAATACAACTGTTAGAACTAAAAACTTTGTATTGTCAAAATACATGTTCGAAAGATAATTGTAAATAGTAATTAAGATATACTAAATTGACTTACTAACTTGATTTTGCCTCCTTTTGGCTTATAAATAAGCTGTCACTGACCTACAAATTGCATTGGAATGCCTGATTTTCCCACAGGAAAATCCCTCTGTGTGTGTGTGTGTGTGTGTGTGTATGTGTGTGTGTGTGTGTGTGTGTGTGTGTGTGAAAACAATTATGAGTGAAAGCTGAAACATGACTGCTGCTAAACATAAAACAGCATGCACATCTTGACTCTCAACTGCATTTTTAATGCAAAACCCTTTCACCCAAACATGCAACGGCAATGATGTTTCAGCACCTCGGACAGGGACTGCACAGATCTTATTAAAAGCGACTAGGTGTGAAATGACTAAAATCCTCCTGCAAGATCCACCTGGAATTATAAGAGACTGAGGCTGTTCACTACTCAGCACACATGCGCTGCCAGTTCAAAAGTGTTGTCTAACATCCAAAGCAGATCTGACTTCTGGAGAAAACAGTGGACAAATGCTATTAGTCACCGAACCCAGACACAAAACAATGTGCGTTTACCTCTTACCTTATGAGTTACCTCGGGCTCTATAGCTCAACAAAATAGCTCATGGGAATACACTCTATTTGGATGCCACAAAGACAATTGAGACCAGACCTAAATCTTGAGTCCACAGGCAGAGAAATTTGTCTCAACTACATAACAATTCATTATGTCTGCCAGTGCAGTCAATAACTGCAATTTTTCTCCCTCCCCCTCATCCTCGATCTGGCGAACCGGAGGAAGTACCGTTGACACAATTCACAGCGAGCAATTTATAATGATTGTTTCATCTCATCTGACCCTCCACACACATTTTTCATTTCCTGGTTGGACAGGACAATCTCAAACCATCCAAGAGCATGTTGCACATGATGATAAATCCTAGAGTTAAAGACAATAACACTTCCCTATTTCAAAGAGAGACGCCATGGTGTGACAGCGGTGCATAGTGAGCTGGTTTAGAAAGTATGGAGAAATTAATAGAATGGTTTCCAAACCTGAATCTACAAATCACACATTACCTTTTTGTTGTTTTTAAATGAGAACTGTCAGCACATAGTGCTGGGAGGATGAGATAAATGCATAATTGTGTGAAGTGTGCTCCATTTTCCAAAACTTACAAAGTGTGGAACATAAAGTTCAGAGAAGTTTCCAAAGTGAGGTCTAATTTCACATGAATAAACAGCAGTCAGAGTTTCAGAGCTTAAAAGAACATCTCTAATGTCAGAAATTGTAAAAGTCTCCTTGGACAAACAGCAATGTAAAAGTAAGGTTTTACATGATTTCTGCCAGTTTAATACAAACAACTGTATCTATGAAATAGCATTGGGCATATTAAAAATATCTTCATAGTTCACACAATAAAAGTGGCCTGTTGAAATGTCTTTTTTCTAAATTTTGTTTGGAAATGGAAATACTGGGAACCTAAGTGCCATTGTGCACTATACAAATATAGGCCCTAGACAATCTTTTTTCCCCTTTTCCCAAAAAAGCTTATACTACTCTTTCAGCTTATACTAAAATAGTTCAGTTTTGTATGTAATGGAAAAGTGATTATATTTCATTTAGTTTTTTTATAAAGTTAATTTAGAAAACCGTTTGGAGCATTTTTTGTTCGTTAAATGTAAGTTGTTGATTTTTTTTTTTTTAAGTTAACGACCAAGCGGCCAGCGGCAGACAGTGAGCTGATCATAGCCTATGTTTGATCAATTTATCCTTCTCAAATCATCACGATTTGCCTAAAATAAAATCTATATATAAAACAGTTCAAGCATATCACAATGTTAGTTTAAGTGTTTAACCTAGATAAATGTGCACTGTTAGACGCATATCCAATCGTTTGTGCAGAGAGTTGAAGCTAAAGCGTGCTCTGGAGGACATGGAGGCACCAGCGCGATCACTTGCATTTTTTTCTAACAGTGGAAACAACTAAAAATACGCAGTCATTTTTGCTCATAAAGGTAAGAGTAATGCATCATTCTAAACTGTAAAGGGGCTAGTTTGATTTGTGTGCACTCACAATATCAACAAAACGTTGTGCTTTTATAAAATAAAGAAAACAAACGGTTTCTGCCGTCTCGGTCTTGAACAGGAGCGCTTCACAATGATTAACCTAAACTCAGCGAATTGCCTCACAGACATGATTAAAACGAAATAATTCAAATCGAAAATAGAAACTCTTTCATGATGTAATCCGTGCTTTTCTCTCTAAAGGCACATCCAATGAGGAGATGGCGAGTCATTTTTTTATCACCATAATTGATGGATGTCTAAAATATAAAAATAAGGAAAAGCCTAAAACAGGCCTGATTATAATTTGTGTTTTATTATATAATTCTGTACAAATAAAAACTGAAACACAAATTATAATGGAATATATATGTAAAACTTTGTCCTATAATTGTATAGCTGCTTATATTTTCAGATTTTTATGTTGCTCTGTTCTGAATACCTTAAAATTTAAAGGATTTGCTGCAACGCAATTTTGTCTGATATGTGAATTATTTATTAACCTATTTTTTTTATCCATGCAGCAAATGCTTTAAAAACAGCTTTAAAAAATACTTTATTGCATTCCAGATGCTTTTAAAGTACTTTTCACTATAAATTTTACGGGTAGCTTGGATGTAAAACATTGTCATGAATTTGTTGTATTCCCATTTGTAAAATAGCCAACAAATGAATTCTTATAGACTAACCTGTCTCATTGGAAGTGCGTATAGCATGATTTTCTGCTTCTATTTGGCATAATATTTATATGCAGTAATTGACTTTGGCATTGTCCACTGTCTGCTAGTTTAGTTTTTGGTGTCACTTTTAGTTTAATGTTTTTTTGCAGTATTTTGCTGTGTGATGACCAAAAATGACCCAGCTTGTAATACAGTTGGAATAAAATATATCACTTTAAGAACTTACTGTGAAATCCTGAAAAAAAAACATTTTAACATCTTACAGTGTGATATTGAACCCACGACAAACACTCTTTTGACCAGGATTATTATGGTTAACCAAAAACTAAAACCATAAAAAACTTACAGAAATAATTATATATACAGTATATATATACTGTATATATAATTATTTCTGTAAGTTTTTTATGGTTTTAGTTTTTGGTTAACCATAATAATCCTGGTCAAAAGAGTGTTTGTCGTGGGTTCAATATCACACTGTAAGATGTTAAAATGTTTTTTTTTCAGGATTTCACAGTAAGTTCTTAAAGTGATATATTTTATTCCAACTGTATTACAAGCTGGGTCATTTTTGGTCATCACACAGCAAAATACTGCAAAAAAACATTAAACTAAAAGTGACACCAAAAACTAAACTAGCAGACAGTGGACAATGCCAAAGTCAATTACTGCATATAAATATTATGCCAAATAGAAGCAGAAAATCATGCTATACGCACTTCCAATGAGACAGGTTAGTCTATAAGAATTCATTTGTTGGCTATTTTACAAATGGGAATACAACAAATTCATGACAATGTTTTACATCCAAGCTACCCGTAAAATTTATAGTGAAAAGTACTTTAAAAGCATCTGGAATGCAATAAAGTATTTTTTAAAGCTGTTTTTAAAGCATTTGCTGCAAAATACGCAGTCATTTTTGCTCATAAAGGTAAGAGTAATGCATCATTCTAAACTGTAAAGGGGCTAGTTTGATTTGTGTGCACTCACAATATCAACAAAACGTTGTGCTTTTATAAAATAAAGAAAACAAACGGTTTCTGCCGTCTCGGTCTTGAACAGGAGCGCTTCACAATGATTAACCTAAACTCAGCGAATTGCCTCACAGACATGATAAAAATATATAGAAAGCTTTAAATTACTACTTTAAAGTGAAATAATTCAAATCGAAAATAGAAACTCTTTCATGATGTAATCCGTGCTTTTCTCTCTAAAGGCACATCCAATGAGGAGATGGCGAGTCATTTTTTTATCACCATAATTGATGGATGTCTAAAATATAAAAATAAGGAAAAGCCTAAAACAGGCCTGATTATAATTTGTGTTTTATTATATAATTCTGTACAAATAAAAACTGAAACACAAATTATAATGGAATATATATGTAAAACTTTGTCCTATAATTGTATAGCTGCTTATATTTTCAGATTTTTATGTTGCTCTGTTCTGAATACCTTAAAATTTAAAGGATTTGCTGCAACGCAATTTTGTCTGATATGTGAATTATTTATTAACCTATTTTTTTTATCCATGCAGCAAATGCTTTAAAAACAGCTTTAAAAAATACTTTATTGCATTCCAGATGCTTTTAAAGTACTTTTCACTATAAATTTTACGGGTAGCTTGGATGTAAAACATTGTCATGAATTTGTTGTATTCCCATTTGTAAAATAGCCAACAAATGAATTCTTATAGACTAACCTGTCTCATTGGAAGTGCGTATAGCATGATTTTCTGCTTCTATTTGGCATAATATTTATATGCAGTAATTGACTTTGGCATTGTCCACTGTCTGCTAGTTTAGTTTTTGGTGTCACTTTTAGTTTAATGTTTTTTTGCAGTATTTTGCTGTGTGATGACCAAAAATGACCCAGCTTGTAATACAGTTGGAATAAAATATATCACTTTAAGAACTTACTGTGAAATCCTGAAAAAAAAACATTTTAACATCTTACAGTGTGATATTGAACCCACGACAAACACTCTTTTGACCAGGATTATTATGGTTAACCAAAAACTAAAACCATAAAAAACTTACAGAAATAATTATATATACAGTATATATATACTGTATATATTATATGGTGGCCACAGAGAGACATCTCTGGTTGAACCTGTCCAACACGAGGGATAAGGACAGGTTCTTCCTTTTGGAAGCCCCACTTCAGCAACGCAGTAAGCTAGGTCGTTGAGCTGTTCCAGGAGGCTAGGAAGCCGGCGGCAGCTTTCCAGTGGTACCTCCCCCAAGGGATCCAGGGTGGGAGCAGCCCCAGCCATCTACCATGATCTACCATCATACAGGGCACAGCAGGCTTCCCCGCAGAGAGATCAGGGGTCGGGGCAGTGCTCTCAGCCGAAGCCAACTAGGGAGAAAGCAGATCTGTGGACTGTCATTCTCTCTAGGAACGCTTCGTCAAAGAAGTCCCGATGCCAAGAGCATTTGGCTTCCGAGGGCAGACCCCTCTGGGGAAGAGCAGCCTCTAAGGCCTTGTCATCTGGTGTGTCTATACACGATGTTTGTGAGGCTGCGGGTTGTTCTACCCCGCTCACATTTGTCAGGTTTTATAACCTAGATGTTGGGACCACTCCGGGCTCTGGAGTGTTTCTGTCTTGATGTGTGTACTTCACACTAGACAGGCATTCATCAGTGTGGTGGAGTTGGTATTCTCGTTCTCAAAGCGTTTCCGATGCAGCACGAGTTCCTGAAGGGCAATGTCTCTAGGTTACGTATGTAACAATGGTTCCCCTTTATGGAACGAGATGCTGCGTCGCCCTGCCATACTTCCTGCATCCCTGTGAGCACTTGCTTCAACCTATTAGAAGCTAACGCTGTTCACACCGGGTGTGCTTTTAAGCTTCCTGGTTGCTATGTCATCCCGCCCGTGACATCTCGCCACTCTATTGGTCTGATTTCACATGTGCTTCAGGACGTGGTCATGCTGAGGTGTTCCCAAAGCGTTTCCGATGCAACGTCTCGTTCCCTTCGGGGAACCGGTTACATATGTAACCTAGAGACATAGATGATGGATGGATGGATGGATAGATAGATAGATTTACTAAAATTTTTATATCTCAATAATACTAAAATAACACTGCTTTTAACCAGGAAAATGTTTATTCTGAATAAATGTTTTTAAAATGATTTGTGTACTTTTGGTCAAGTTTCAACACATTGCAATGCCTTTAATCATCTTAAAACCCTAAATTTGAATTAGAATGAACAGAAAACACATGTTCCACCAATGTTTAGAGGGTTTGGATTCTCGTCTTATTTGAATATGTAAATGAGCTGAATCAGAAACACAAGAGCATTCACGCTCAATTCACAGCATCAGCACATATGTGAACATACATCAACTGATGTCGAATTATGTCAACATAATTTATCCATAATGTGGCTGCATTGTACCTCCAAGGTTGTTTGTTCTTCATATAAATGATTTTATCAAAACAGCTCTCTTACCCAGGGGGATCTTTAGCTCGGCTTTGTGATGTATGTCTGAAACAGGCATGATGTGAGTGCAATTATCCTTCTCTCAGCTTCCTGTTCAATATCCAGCTTGAGCCAGCCTCTGGGGAACACTTCATTTGGAGGCACCACAGAACTTGCCTGGGTTCTTGTCCTAAAATACACATTTTTAGTCTCAGAGATAAAGTGTCTCAAGAGTATTTTATTCTGGTGACTCTGGGTCTGAAGTCCCAAGAGGTGAAATCAGAACATCATGGTGTCTGTCAGTGAAACTTTGCAATACTTCGTATTTTTAATGGTATGTTTAGAGACCTGTCTAATCTACTGAAGAAAAAAAATTGTATTGAATAAATGTAAATGTGCTCAATGAAATTTGCCTAATTTTTATTTTTGAATTGTATTAGGTCTACAAAAGTCTTGTCTGGATGAAAAAAAAAAGAATTTTAATTTCAACCAGGAAAGTATCCACTAAGTTTACAGACATTTCCTAAAACCTAAAATACAGCACAATGCATTGCGTAATTCAAAACATGGGTAAAACACCTGAGAATATTTGGAAAAACTTAAAAACTGAACATTAGCCAGTATAATGCTGGAGAACAGGGGTCAGCTAGCTCAGTGCCTTAATCTGCTTAATATCCTTCCACTTTTTTGGCCACACTTCCATGTGTCACGGTTGTAGGAAGAGTAAGAGAGTAGATAGTTAAGATCTAATCGCAATTCTAGTAAAAATATGAGATAATCCAGAATAACAAAACAAGAAGAACACAACAGAAGAAAGGCAAATGCTGCAGCTAAGCAAAATAAGCTGAGACTAGAACTGACAAAGAACTGAAAAAATGGATACATATGAGTTAATAAGGAACTAAATTAGAATCAGAATCAGAAAATAAGACAAAGGAAATGTGAATACAGACACAGGAAAAGAAAACACAATCTATCAGTCCAGAATAAGATGAACTAATACAAACAATAGTTGCCATACTCACCATCATCTTGGATGTGGGGATGGAACATTGTTTCTATTAGTTGAGTCAAAAGAACATGCAAAATATGTTGTACTTTTTAACATTAATAAGGACTTACCAGTACTGGAGAAAATGGTGAAAATAAAGTGAATATTTCACACAGAATCAACAGTATACATATGTACCTGCGGGTATATTTTGGGTTTTTGCAAATGCAAACAACAACAAAAAGTTCTGCCGCTGAATGTAGTACCTACATCTTTTTCAGAGAGACCCCAGTGGTAGTAAAGAGTGACTGTAGGTAATGAATGTAGGTAAGTATTTTTTGCAAGGTCCCTGATCATTTTGGTCTGAACCTAACCGTTGGTGTAGCGCATTTCAGCACAGATTGCATTGTTATGGAACGATATTCCGGACAATTTTCAAATAGAATAGCAAATTGTATTTTCAATTGCGTTTTCAATATGTGGATGCATAAATTGTGACATAATCCAAATGCAATTGCAAATCCTGCATTAC
>NW_015506226.1:592530-595046 GCF_001515645.1 Sinocyclocheilus grahami | reverse complement strand
TTGTGGCTCCCGCTGTTAGCAGGGGATAATCGCTACATTTGGGGTAAAAAAGACATAATTATGTATTGTGCCAAGAAGGTTGCACTGTCTGTTCGTTCACACAGGTGTGAAACTGATTGGTAGCTGCCTTTAGCGGAGCCTTTACCGATCACCTCCATTGATCAGAGCATTCGGCACGGTCGTCTGTGAGTGACGTCACCTTCCAATACAAACAAGCCCCATAGTATAGTCCTGCCCCTGACGATGATTGGCAGCTTTCCATGTAGACATCGGAAATTCAAATGCAAAAGGAATTGCGATTCCATTTGAGTTTTGGCAGGTTACGTGCGTGACGCAGCAAGAGTGAAAAATCAGACGTGGAAATTAATATTGCTATTTAAATATGACAGGCCCGTAACTCCTAAGACACGGGAAATACAGTTGCAAATGGACTTTGCTTTTTCATTTGAAATTTGGCAGTCACTGTGCGTTCGCGAAAGCCAAAATGCAAACGGTAATGCAGGATTTGCAATTGCATTTGTATTATGTCACAATTTATGCATCCAAATATTGAAAACGCAATTGAAAATACAATTTGCTATTCTATTTGAAAATTGTCCGGAATATCGTTCCATACAGTGTAAAACTGTCAGTGTAATGCAGATTTTTTTAAAGACGCTGTTATTGAAGGATGAGGGAACATCAACTATATTGCATTTGACAGCTAACCTGCAGCCTGTGAGTAAACTAAAATAAGCTTGGTTAAATTTCAGGAAGTGTAATTTCAGAGTTATTTGGTGATTTAGGATTGGTTCCACCAAACCTATTCTAATAAAAATAGCTCTTGAGCCTTTCACACCCAACCTGCATGAATTCTGCCGATAGCAATTTGTGAAAATCCCCTTTGCTCACAAGTTGATGAAAGCGGAACAGAAATGTGGATGAAACCCTTAGCTTCATTTCCAATGGCCTCTCAAAATTCTTCCAAGTGATATGAATGTCATCCAATTATTCAGATAATTAAATCTGCAGAGTGGTGACAGTGCAGAGGAGCAGGTGGCCATCATGCCTCAGTGTTATAGAATCCTGCCTGCAGTTAATGAGCACCGAGCTTAGAAGCGCCTTTATCTTTGGATCTCATGGCTCCCTATTGGATGTGATGCATTTCATACTGTGTCTTATCTTGTTTGAGAAAATAAGACTGAATATTATAAAGAAGCTTAAAGAAACAGGTCAGAAATGAACTATAGGGGGGGGAAATAAAATGTTGTAATTATGTATGTATCTTTGCTGTTCCAAACCCTGCTTTTATTTGTAAAAATTACTTTTTATTTTTGTTTAAAAATGATTTTATTGATTCATTTTATTTTATTTTTTCATGGAACATCAAAGGACAATTTTTCTAGAGTTTTTATGCTGCTGTAACCAGGCACAACAAATAGTCTTGTGGTATGTTAACATAGGATATATGGTCAAAATATGTAACCAAATATAATTTATAAATAACTTCTTCAGATAGTTATCTTCTTTTTGTGAGCAATGCCGCAAAAACTTTACCATTAAAGCACACTGTCTGCCTTACCACCCCCAACCCCAAAGTTCCTCCAAAGAGATCGCTTTACAAAATGTTAACCACAAATGAACCAGAGAGGAAGAGAACATATTTCAGCCTCAGCTGACTAACCTTGTGGTTCCATGAATATAAAATAGGCTTTGAAGAGAAATGTCAGACCATAGTCATTAAGATAGTGTCCCTAAACAGTCTATTCTATTAGCAAGCAAGACTTTTAGCAATTAAAAGCATATCACTTTATTTAAAGTGAATTAATTAAATGAGGGTTGAATATTAACAGACTAATAGTATAAATTAAGCAGCTATTCTCATGGCTGTGATTGGATTATTAACTATTAAGGAATTATGTAATTAATCAACAACCTAATTTCTCACCAATTAAGGGCTGGATTGTAATTATATAATGGAATTAGTGCTGCAACTAAGGATTTTAATGATAATCAAGTAGTGTTTGCATAGAATGCACAAAAATAAGGATCAAGAGAAAAGCAACACATATTTGCTTCACTGGACTAAACCTCAAGTCAGCTAATATGTAACAGATCGGCAAGGCTCCACCACCACCCAATCACAACGATCCCTCTCACCTGAGTACTGAGCACCTGCACCTGTCACTAATCAAGCACCTCATTAACCAGCCTGCATAAAAGCACACACCTCAGACACCCTCACTGTCCAGTCTCGTATACACGTAGAGGACTCAGTGACTTTGCTACTACTACCATTGGAATACTTCCTGCATTACTTACCTCCTGTGTTCCTCCTAGTGTCTCCTGTTCCTCCTTGTTCAAGGATCGCTGAGGTGTGTGCTCCTCCTGCCTACATTCCAGCTCCTGTAAAGCCAAAGACTCGGATCCCCCCACTCATCATATCCTTCGAACTATTCATCCACCATAACATCCTCTGGACCCTACCCCACTACTCTCTGTGACCAAATAAACCTGTTTTATATATACTAACCTGT
>NW_015506226.1:571742-586723 GCF_001515645.1 Sinocyclocheilus grahami | reverse complement strand
GGCCAGGCTCCACCACCACCCAATCACAACGATCCCTCTCACCTGAGTACTGAGCACCTGCACCTGTCACTAATCAAGCACCTCATTAACCAGCCTGCATAAAAGCACACACCTCAGACACCCTCACTGTCCAGTCTCGTATACACGTAGAGGACTCAGTGACTTTGCTACTACTACCATTGGAATACTTCCTGCATTACTTACCTCCTGTGTTCCTCCTAGTGTCTCCTGTTCCTCCTTGTTCAAGGATCGCTGAGGTGTGTGCTCCTCCTGCCTACATTCCAGCTCCTGTAAAGCCAAAGACTCGGATCCCCCCACTCATCATATCCTTCGAACTATTCATCCACCATAACATCCTCTGGACCCTACCCCACTACTCTCTGTGACCAAATAAACCTGTTTTATATATACTAACCTGTTGTGTCAGACCTCTTCCGTTACATAATATAACATTTAGTGTATGAAATTCATTATCAAAATGTGTGACCCAGACAAACGTGTATTTTACAGCCAGACACCCAGGAGTTGTCGATTACGTAATGTAGTAAATGTAATGAGGTTATAAATACACATTCTGGTTTCTCCTCAAAACTGGATTACTGTAATGCTTTGATGTCTCTCTAGATCTCTGTGTACAGTTCATTCAAAATGCAACAACAAAAGTTGTCACTACTATGAGAAAATGTGTACACATTATGCTCACCTTTATGCACCTTGTCATCATGCACTGGCTGACTAAAAAAGCTCAATAGATTACAAAATTGCTAACTTACGAGAAGCTTCAAATGGTCTAGCATTACAACAATACCCGGATGATTTCCTAAAATTGCCCCCACATCTTCTTTGATAAAAGAACATATTATTATTAATCATATATACAATAATAGTATTATTGTTGTTGTTCACTATGAACAATAATAATAATAATAGTGTACACGTTTTTAAAGTAAAGTTTTTAATGGCATAGTTACAGAGAATGGTGCGGTACAAATTGCATGATACTTGGATTTATAATTATATATAATAAATTAGGGAATTCCCTTCATTTAACTGCACTTCTCAGTACCAAAACTTTGCTGCCCTAAATATCATCTGACATGCTGGTAACAAATATGCATGTGATCTGACATTACTAGACTCAGTGTCATATACTTTTACAAAAGTGGGTCTAATAACGGTCTCACTTTATTTTAGACATAGAGGATATACTCATTCATTTAGGTAACACATGCACTATATTCACTCATTAGGCAACACAATTGTCATTGTCACTGCACACCACAACTGGATACTGTATATTGATAACACTCTTCTCCATAATTTGTCTTTTTTTTTTTTTTATGATGAAACTGCTGTTACCAAAGTAAATATTTCTGTTTCTGGCTATATCTGTTTTTGATTTTAAATCTTTATACCTTTAATTTTAACTGTTGAAAATCTTCAGTTTGCTTAGTATTTATTTATTACTATTTCCAATAGTATTTTTTCATATCTTCAAATAGTAAATTGTGATCGGTGTTGCTTAATTCATATGTATTTCATATATATTTAACAATTTTAGCCACCTTTGCAATGCATAATGACCATCTTAATTCATTTGTGCAGCCAAATGAAATCAAGATGCATGATGAGTTATATAAAACTTTATCACTATTCCTTTACTGCCTTGCAGGTATGGTACTGTATTTCCAGGAAATGCAAATAAAGTTGTTTAGAAGTCAGAGGTGGAAGTATTTAACACATTATTCATACATATTTAACAGGTTTTTGGGGATACATACCGATGATGACCTCTCTCCTTTTTGAAGAAGGCATAACCTGCATTTCCTTAACAATCAGCTTGTAACACTCCAAAGAGAAAAGAAAACTTGAAATTGCATCATATGACCCCTTTAAGTAATAAAGAACATTTCTGATCGTATAATACAAGTAAGTAGATTTTTTTTCTATTTTTGATTCAATGCCCTTGTTTTGTGGCACAGAGGTGGCATAAATTTATTTACACAGGAATCATGATTGCAGGATGATTGACCCACTCAAAAGCTGATTGTTCTGCCTTGCTCTGTTTGTTATGACAACTAGGTTTACAGTGCCTTTGAGAGAAAATATCATGGTCTTTGAAGTGAGCCTAAAATATTCTCTCGGACACCATATGACTATGGAATAAAGGCTGATGTACACTAGTTTGATCTGAGCCGTTTACTAGTATGAGTACCCTTATTAGCAAGTTTGTGGAACAGAATCATAATAAGTTTTACCATTACTCCCCTATATATAGCTTTAATGTTTATATATATATATATATATATATATATATATATATATATATATAAAGCATGGTACTCGCCTGCATATTACAAAATGTTTTAATGTACACTATTTTATTTATTTATCCATTTAGGCATTTATTTATTTCACATTTTGTCTTGTGATACTCAGATTTTTCCTGATGTATTTGCATTTTATGGTTGATGCTTCCTGCAGGTTTAAACATTTTCCACTTATACGTGGAAGAAGAACACAGTGAAGCTTTATTGGCATCTACTGCTAAAATGATTGGCTTCATTAAATAAATAAACCTCCTGACATTTTTCTTAGTAGCACTGTTACTCTTTCACTGAATAGCCCAAAAGACCAAAAGTAACATTATAAAATAACATCTATCCAGCAAATTTACCGCCCTGTTCAATCTCCCAGAGTAGAATCCTTCTAAAGAGATCCTTAAACAAGTTTATTTTACAGTCCTGTTCCACATGTACTATGTACTTATTATAGTGATACCATAACTGAGTATAGTCAAGTCAAGTCAAGTCACCTTTATTTGTATATCACTTTATACAATACAGATTGTGTCAAAGCAGCTTCACAGTGGCAAACAGGAAAACAGTTTGTCAATAATGCAAGAAGACAATAACAACGAGTGATTTTTCAAGTTAAAGTCAGTTCATTGATGATTCAGTGATGTCAGCATCCAGTTCAGCTCACTTCCAATAGCGTCTGTGTAATCAGTCAAGCATCCCCAACTAAGCAAGCCAAAGGTGACAGTGGCAAGGAACAGAACTCCATTCGGTGACAGAAATGCAGAAAAAACCTTGGGAGAAACCAGGCTCAGTCGGGGGGCCAGTTCTCCTCTGGCCAGATGAAACCAGCATGGCGTGGTTTAATTCCAGGCTGCAACACAGGTCAGATTTTGCAGAGGACTTGTCTGGTTCCCGTGGTCTTGTCCCGATGGCCGTCTAGTCTAGCTTTGTTGTTTTGCTAATACTTCAAAATGAACCTGTGAATGTCTGTGGGTGAGCACGTCTTTGCCATTCAAAAATCAAAGCGCACATTTTCATTTTATAATGCTATCTTATTGCTCTTCGTCCTAGTAGGTGCATTTTAAAAATGTTTTTCCGATGAATCCTGGACTCAAAATTATAAATTATTATAAGGACAGCTACAAAAAAACAACAACAATAAGCCCGTGAAGCTGTTGTCGTTCCATCCTGACGGAAGACAGCTGTGACAGCTAGTGGAATCCCGGAAAATAAACCGTGGAACTTTGATCAATGAGACAACAGTTTACTCGCGCGTGACTTGTATTAACAAATTTGGTCCGTTTAGAATATTTGCCGCGTGAAAGCGAACCACACCAAGAATAAAAAGCAACATTGTAATAATTTGAATCCCTGTTTCGGAACAAAGCAATCGATCTACAGGTGTGAAAGCACCCTGAGTGTGTCTGCCTACCGAACAATGCTAGGTAGATTGTTCCAGAGTTTGGGCGCTAAATAGGAAAAGGATCTGCCGCCCGCAGTTGATTTTGATATTCTAGGTATTATCAAATGCCCAGAGTTTTGAGATCGCAGCGGACGTGAAGGATTATAATGCGATATAAGCTCACTCAAGTACTGAGGAGCTAAACCATTCAGGGCTTTATAAGTAATTAGCAAGATTTTAAAATATATATATAATGTTAAATAGGTAGCCAGTGCAGTGTTGACAGAACCGGGCTAATATGGTCGTACTTCCTGGTTCTAGTAAGAACTCTAGCGGGTGTATTTTGGACCAGCTGGAGTTTGTTTATTAAGTGTGATTACAAAATGTTTTAATGTACACTATTTTATTTATTTATCCATTTAGGCATTTATTTATTTCACATTTTGTCTTGTGATACTCAGATTTTTCCTGATGTATTTGCATTTTATGGTTGATGCTTCCTGCAGGTTTAAACATTTTCCACTTATACGTGGAAGAAGAACACAGTGAAGCTTTATTGGCATCTACTGCTAAAATGATTGGCTTCATTAAATAAATAAACCTCCTGACATTTTTCTTAGTAGCACTGTTACTCTTTCACTGAATAGCCCAAAAGACCAAAAGTAACATTATAAAATAACATCTATCCAGCAAATTTACCGCCCTGTTCAATCTCCCAGAGTAGAATCCTTCTAAAGAGATCCTTAAACAAGTTTATTTTACAGTCCTGTTCCACATGTACTATGTACTTATTATAGTGATACCATAACTGAGTATAGTCAAGTCAAGTCAAGTCACCTTTATTTGTATATCACTTTATACAATACAGATTGTGTCAAAGCAGCTTCACAGTGGCAAACAGGAAAACAGTTTGTCAATAATGCAAGAAGACAATAACAACGAGTGATTTTTCAAGTTAAAGTCAGTTCATTGATGATTCAGTGATGTCAGCATCCAGTTCAGCTCACTTCCAATAGCGTCTGTGTAATCAGTCAAGCATCCCCAACTAAGCAAGCCAAAGGTGACAGTGGCAAGGAACAGAACTCCATTCGGTGACAGAAATGCAGAAAAAACCTTGGGAGAAACCAGGCTCAGTCGGGGGGCCAGTTCTCCTCTGGCCAGATGAAACCAGCATGGCGTGGTTTAATTCCAGGCTGCAACACAGGTCAGATTTTGCAGAGGACTTGTCTGGTTCCCGTGGTCTTGTCCCGATGGCCGTCTAGTCTAGCTTTGTTGTTTTGCTAATACTTCAAAATGAACCTGTGAATGTCTGTGGGTGAGCACGTCTTTGCCATTCAAAAATCAAAGCGCACATTTTCATTTTATAATGCTATCTTATTGCTCTTCGTCCTAGTAGGTGCATTTTAAAAATGTTTTTCCGATGAATCCTGGACTCAAAATTATAAATTATTATAAGGACAGCTACAAAAAAACAACAACAATAAGCCCGTGAAGCTGTTGTCGTTCCATCCTGACGGAAGACAGCTGTGACAGCTAGTGGAATCCCGGAAAATAAACCGTGGAACTTTGATCAATGAGACAACAGTTTACTCGCGCGTGACTTGTATTAACAAATTTGGTCCGTTTAGAATATTTGCCGCGTGAAAGCGAACCACACCAAGAATAAAAAGCAACATTGTAATAATTTGAATCCCTGTTTCGGAACAAAGCAATCGATCTACAGGTGTGAAAGCACCCTGAGTGTGTCTGCCTACCGAACAATGCTAGGTAGATTGTTCCAGAGTTTGGGCGCTAAATAGGAAAAGGATCTGCCGCCCGCAGTTGATTTTGATATTCTAGGTATTATCAAATGCCCAGAGTTTTGAGATCGCAGCGGACGTGAAGGATTATAATGCGATATAAGCTCACTCAAGTACTGAGGAGCTAAACCATTCAGGGCTTTATAAGTAATTAGCAAGATTTTAAAATATATATATAATGTTAAATAGGTAGCCAGTGCAGTGTTGACAGAACCAGGCTAATATGGTCGTACTTCCTGGTTCTAGTAAGAACTCTAGCGGGTGTATTTTGGACCAGCTGGAGTTTGTTTATTAAGTGTACAGAGCAACAACCCAATAATGCATTACAATAACCTTGAGGTCATGAACGCATGAATTAACATTTCTACATTTGACATTGACAGCATAGGTCGTAATTTAGATATATTTTTAAGACGGAAAAATGCGGTTTTACAAATGCTAGAAACATGGTTTTCAAAGGAAAGATTGCTATCAAATAGCACACCTAGGTTCCTAACTGATGACGAGGAATTAACAGAGCAGCCATTAAGTGTTAGACAGTGTATAATAACTAGGTACTAACCCTGAACCTACCCCTAAACCTAACCTTAACCCATGTAGTTGCCTTATATTAGCCAGTCATTTGTAGGTAAGTACACGTACGGTAAAATAAAGTGCAACTGATATTTCTACCTGCTTTAGAGTAGTTTTAGTTGTATAAATTATTGTATTTAGGTTTATTCAGGTATATTAAGTAGATATTATATATAAATAATAAATAAGTATAAGTATTATAGGTAGATAGGTAGATGTTACCATTTATTCAGTGAATGGTTTGTTATTTTTTAATCTAAATGGTATGAGTACATATCACACTGGCTTTGAATATGTTATTGCTCAGGCAATTTAACTGAGTTTGCTGTGGTATCAACTTTGCCTAAAATTCTTCAAGAACTAAAAACAGAAAAAAGAGACAATTTTTAACATACAGTATTAGTACAACTATAAAATGAATTCTCCAATTCTCACTATTAACTAACTATTAACTGCAACTTTTGCCTCAATAAACTCCTAATTTGCTGCTTATGTAAATGAGGTAAATAGTCATGCAGAATAAGGCATTAATGTGTGCTTTATAAGTGCTAATAAACAGCCAATATGCTAGTCATATGCATGCTAGTTAATAGTGAGAATTGATCCTTAAAATAAAGTCTTAACAAGATGAATTGCAGTCTTTGGAATCTTGCCAAATGTGTATGCAGTTTGTGACATTGTATAAGACTATTAGGATATTTTATTTCTCAGGAGAAGCAGGAGACCCAGACATATTTCATGCAAATATCTTCATAATTGGTGAAGTGCTCCAGTCCTTTAACATATTGTGACCTCTCCATGAATCATAAATCCTTATCTTGGCAGGTATTTAAAAATTCCAACGGATTCATTTGGATTGTATCCATCATTATCTTAGCTCAAAACATACTCTATGGTTTAGAGACTTCACTACCTTTCAGTGCAGCAATAAAAGCGGTAACCATGGTTACGACTGATGAGACAAGGTGGACTGAAAAATGCTGCTGCTCTGCCGAGAAACAGCCCGGCCCCTAGACCTGTCAGAATCCACATGACTCTTCATTTGTCATTCATGGTAAGCAAGCCATCAAATATGAGGCTTTTTCCACTAGGACTTTCTTAAGTGGATAACGAATTTTTTGTATCTTTTTAGCTGTTAATTAATTATACAGTGTGTGTTATTAAAACACCCAATGGAAACCAGGCAATTGAGTTAAAAACCAAAGGGAATAAATGGTTTTTGCCATTCTTATTGAATACTGAAATCTGTCATCTGTAACCAATTTTAACCACCATGTGTTGTCCACAGCACTTTTCAAAAGAAACTAAGGTTAATGGCATCATGCAGGCATTCCTTATTTTATTTACCAGTTAACTATAACAGTTGTATTTACATCTGTTTCATGAAGCTTTGTACCAAACGTCTTGCCCAGTATTCCCACATTTTACCAATCAGTTTCCATTACCAGTAAACCTGTGCTCAAAAAGTGGCACAGTACTCACTGGTACACCATAATGGCAACGGCATAGGTGGTCAAAGATAAATACATTCTTCTTTGCCTGTTGATCTTGGAGGAAGGAGAGAAAAGAGGAAAAAGAGATGTTCTGGGATCATTTGATCCAAAGACACAACAGATATCTTCCGTTTACCTCCCAACCCTCTGCTCTAATGCTTGCCTCTTTGTCCTTTCTGACGGGCCTATTGTACACAAAGTCTCTTGCAGTTCAGTGATGACAAATGCTCACAGTTTGTACCAATATCATAAAAAATATTGTTAAATCATTCTGACATCCTGCCGACAAAACTGTTAGATTGAATCTATCTATCTATAAATCTATCTGTATGCATATATATATATACCAATGGAAACCAGGCAATTGAGTTAAAAACCAAAGGGAATAAATGGTTTTTGCCATTCTTATTGAATACTGAAATCTGTCATCTGTAACCAATTTTAACCACCATGTGTTGTCCACAGCACTTTTCAAAAGAAACTAAGGTTAATGGCATCATGCAGGCATTCCTTATTTTATTTACCAGTTAACTATAACAGTTGTATTTACATCTGTTTCATGAAGCTTTGTACCAAACGTCTTGCCCAGTATTCCCACATTTTACCAATCAGTTTCCATTACCAGTAAACCTGTGCTCAAAAAGTGGCACAGTACTCACTGGTACACCATAATGGCAACGGCATAGGTGGTCAAAGATAAATACATTCTTCTTTGCCTGTTGATCTTGGAGGAAGGAGAGAAAAGAGGAAAAAGAGATGTTCTGAACACTTTTTTTGGTTATTTTTCTATTTATTTTTTTATTTATTTTTGTTATTTTATTTTTTATTTATTTGGTACTGCTCACAAACAAGCTGAGAAAATGAATCACGTATTATGAGTCTGGCCTTTTATTTGAACCAAATAACATCTGACACTGAATATTTCCATTTTAAAACCTAAGTGTTATTTGCAAGGTAAAATTGCAAAGCATGCACTTCAATTATTCAATCTCATCGCAAAATATGAACAGCCAGAGAAATTTCAGTGCAACATACACTAGCGCTTTCCCGCTCTACTAATCACATAATAGATACCTTAAGTTACTCAATTTACCCCAATGACTGTGGTAAGCTCAAAATTTCTGCACTTTGTGTCAAGGGGCCACTGAAAGCGATGAATTATCCATATTGCAAATTTAGTTTCACACGAAAGCCATTATAATTTTGTAGAGGTGGAGACTGACATGGATTTTTGAAGATCTGTAGAGAGGCTCTTCAGGAGTGACTCATAGTTTTAAAGGGGTCATATGATGCAATTTCAAGTTTTCCTTTCTCTTTGGAGTGTTACAAGCTGATTGTGAATAGATAAGATCTCTGAAGTTGCAAAGACTAAAGTCTCAAAACCAAAGAGATATTCTTTATCAAAGTTAACACTCTGCCACGCCCCCCTAAAACGGCTCGTTCTAACACGCCCCCACATATCTACCTCACTATGTGGAAATATTATGTTAGTGGTCTTAAGGAGGGAACACTTCCTAATAGAGAATTTTGCAGCCGCAACTGGGGTTATCTACGCTGCCTTCACGTTCTTTGCAACATCTCTGAATGAAGACAAAAAATATATTCAAAGACGTTGCACTTATATTACTTATGAAGGAGAGAAAGTCCAACGTGCCATATGGTGGAACAGTCTCTTATTCTAAATAAAGTCATTGCATCACTGCAGTTGCCGTTAGAAATTCTGGTTGCCATAGAAGAGTAACAGTAAGAGTCCCGAGATGCGTGCTTAGGACTGCAGATGCACATTGGCTGGTCTAGCCTGAAAAATAAGCTAAATTTATGTGATTTCAAATATGGCATTTAATTGTAAGCTTGGTGAACAGATTTGAAGAATTTGATGTTTCCCATTCAAAGATAGGCATTTCAAAGATGACCACTGGGTAGGGTTGCCACCCGTCCCTTAAAATACGGAATCGTCCCGTATTTAAAGGTAAAATTATGCGTCCCGTATCAAATCGATACAGGATGCGATTTGTCTCGTATTTTACAAAGGCCAAGGATTTTGCAGGTTGGATAATACTAATAGCAATTATAATGAAATAAATTTCATAAGAAGTATTAGAGAAGCTCATTTGCATTTTGGGTCTTTGTTTCCATAGCGACGGAGTCTCCACAATGGGCGCCGTTAAGGCTCTTTCACACGGAACGCAGCGTGCAGTAAACCTGCATGGCTCACATCTGCCCGGTCCGCCCTTTGAACCATGCTTTGAACACAAGAGTCTCTCCAGATGTAGGGCTGAATTATTATCGGGTCTGTCCAGTAACTAATGATGAACGCGCAGTTTGCAGAGAAGCATTTCAGTTGCTCACGGTGGACTTAAAGTCACCATGAAATCAAAATGTAATTCTTATTTTTTAATGGAGTACTGTAGTGTTTATTATAAATAATAATTTATCCGTGCACTTCATTATTTTTTTAAAAAATTCATGTGCGTAATCGTTAATCAAAAAAAACCTTAACCTCCCCTCCCCTTCAAAACGACTCATCTTCTCTTCCAGTCACGAGCTATGGCACAAGGGCGGAGCTAGTGACGTGAGGGGTAAACGCTGGGTTAAACGACAGGGGGAAAAGCTGAAGTTAATGCTTCACTTTATAGCACTGACACCAGTCATGAGGGAGTACGTTACCCCTAAACATTTTAACATTTTAACGGATATTACGACAACATTACTCTTAGGACATCGCAAACAAATTTTTTTCATGAATATGACTTAACCTGATGGAGGATGTGCTCAGTCATTCAGGCAGTCTCTCCCTCTCTCCCTCTCTCTCTTGAAAGTGAAAAGTGAAAGTGACGCGACATGTCGCCAAGTATGGTGACCCATACTCGGAATTAGTGCTCTGCATTTATCCCATCCACACAGCAGTGAACACATACACACACACCGTGAACACAAAAATGGCTGCAGTGAGCAGACATTTTTTTGCTGCGGTGCCCGGGGAGCAGTTGGGGGTTCGGTGCCTTGCTCTAGGGCACCTCAGTCGTGGTATTGAAGGTGGGAGGGATTGTAGGTACTAAAACGTGCTCAGGTTCGGGTCTCGTACCGGCAGGGATCCCTGCCACCTACAATCCCTGCCGGTATGAGACCCGAACCCGCAACCTTTGGGTTACGAGTCCGACTCTCTAACCATTAGGCCACGACTTCCCCACTTGCGCAGGCGCGTGCCATTTAGGCATGTTTGTGCCATTGATCGTCGTCGTCATCCTTAATAAATAAACCATTTATTCATGCTTGGGTGTCGGGTTTGAATCCAGTGGAGAGAAATCCTCCACCACTAACTGCAAGCTAGCATTCAGATCTGCCTCCATTTTTTTAGCAACGCCCTAACTTCCAAAGATCCAATCAATTCCCGAAGGACGAAATCAAGTCCCGCCCGCATTTCACTCGGATATACGTCACAGTAGAGAAGAAAAGACAATCGCAACTTCCGTTTCATGCCGACTTTAAAGGGATAATTCACCCAAAAATGATCATTCTGTCATCGTTTACACACCCACAAGTTGTTCCAAACCTGTAATAATTTCTTTGTTCTGTTGAACATAAAAGAAGATACTTTGAAGAATGTGGGTAACTAACCAAACAGTTTCTGGTCCCCAATGACTACGATAGTATATTTTTTCCCTACTATGGAAGTTACTAGGGACCAGCAGCTGTTTAGTTACCTACATTCTTCAAAGTAGTCTATCTTCTTTTGTGTTCAACAGAAGAAAGAATTTATGAGAGTAAATTATGACAGAATTTTTCATTTTTGGGTGAACCATACCTTTAAAGTGGCAGACACATTCATGCTTCTAAAGGTATTGGCCTATTGTTTTATTAAAATTTAGATAGTCTGTTAATATAATATTACATACATTATCAGAGCTTGGTAGACATAATTATTATATTCTTAGACATTATTAGACAGATTAATTAATAGATTATAATTAATGTTTGGCCCTATTTATTAATTTATCATTTATTTCAATCATAAATATATACATAATAAATCATATTTGTCATATACAATTTGGCATTTAAAAAAGGTTGCTAAATGATTTAGATAAAAATGGAACAAATAATTCGCAATTACTCCACCGGCCTCGCTCCGTTCCCACGGCTCTCGGCCCCGCCCCTCTTGTCACATCAACATATTCTGTTACACCAAATACACAAAATAATGATCTTTAAAATAGCATCATATGACCCCTTTAATTAAACGAGAGAAGCAGAAATCATGATCACGATTAAATTACAATTTATTAAGCAGCCCTAAAATGGACTACTTGCATTTTTATTTTATGATAACGACATCAAAAAGACATTTTCTGCATATGACAAATAAAAAACAACAGAACAGATACAAAGAAAAAGCCCTTAAAGTTCAAATGTAAAGTAATCAAATGTCAATTAAAAAAAAAACTGAGTTAAATGCTGATTCTTATTCAAACCATTACATTTATTCAGTCATGAGAGCAGAGTAATTTTCTGTATTTTTTTTTTCTTTTGCTGTCACTTTAAGACCTAATGCACAGATCCAGTATATTATAATATTCACCAAAATAGTTTGCATTCACTTAAGACATAACCAACTGTGTTTACATTCTTGACGTGTAACGATTTGAGATCTATTTCACGGCTTGTTGCATTTATGCATTAGTGTATACAGTCTTCCAATTTAACGGAATTACTTTACCAAACCAAAGCTTTAACCAAACGGACCTGAAGAAGCAGTGGCTGCTCACACAGAAATGTATAACAGACATTTTGCCAGAGATAAAGATAAAACAGAGATCAATCTTAAATGCAAACCACAGATGGTTAAATGAGTCTAATCAAGGACAAACACAATAAATTGAAGCTCAATGTACTATAAATAGGAATATCGTTAACGAGTGAAACACATTGGTAATAATGAGAAGGCATGCAGTGGACTGCTGCATGTTAGTTGCAAAAACATAATACATTTATTTATTATTCAGGAACTACATTTGGAAAGGAAAACAAATATGTTCATATGCAAATTTTTGCTAATTCGAGGTGATGGCCTTATGCCTAAAATAACTCTATGTGTGTAAGATGTGCTGTACACTGTTACCGAAAATGCCTATCAATAATAATTAAAATGCAGAGTATTTGTGCAGACAGCATGCTGTGCCTATACGGTGAACTTTCTCTGAGAAGTTTTGTCTCAAGTCATCGCCAATACAGCTGCTTGTGTAACAAATTCACTGCCTTCAATAATACATTTCAAAGACAATGACGGTCGGACATCAACTTGCCTGCAGTGAGCAATGTTCCTATTATTATGCAGAATTCACATGTTGATTTGGGAGGTATTGTGGACAGATCAAAGGACAACATTTTTCTAAAGTCTGTTGTTGATTCGTTATGGTGTGCTGCTCACTCCCGAGTGTCTGGCAGAACAGACAGATGGCCGCTTTAAAAAAAAGGCTGCGGTAGAAACGAGGCTCAAAACACAGCTGGATGTTTTGCATTCAATAATTCTAATTTAAAAGTTAAGAATTTGTGAATGCAGAGCAAGAATCACAATGTAAGTCCAAACACTCATCCAGGTTGTACTGAAACTTGTAATTTTGTGATTATATGTTGACTATGTTGAAAATATTATAGTAAGGGTTTTTCAAACTGGGTCCTCCATGGGGCCATAAGGCAGTGCTTGGGGGTCCACAGAAAATTTGGTTAAAAAAAAAACTTTAGTTTGGGGACCAATTCTCAGTATTAACTAGTTGCTTATTAGCATGCATATTACTAGCATACTGGCTGTTTATTAGTACTTATAAAGCACATTAATGTGCTTATTCTACATAGTTTACCATAACCATATTCTACATCGCTTAATGCTACCCAACACTTCAACATAACAACCACATTAATAACTGTTATTTAAGAGTTTACTGAGGCAAAAGTCATAGTAAATAGTTAGTTAATAGTGAGAATTGGTCCTTAAGCTAAAGTGTGATCAAAATTATATATTGCAAATAATGAAAGTCCTGTGAAAATTTTAATTCAACGGAAAATTTCTATTCAGGTTTATATATCTAACATTACAGATAATACTGTTCAGATCATATTAAAATCAATTTGGCTTTAATACGATATAAATATAAACAATAAAAACATGTCATACATAAAAGTCAACTATTTAATTTGTATGTTGTGAATGCTATTTATATTGTGACACTTACTATTTTTCCTCACTCTGTATAAATGGGTCTTTTCTTGGGAGCTTTATGGACCCCTTTTTTTTAGATATTGGTGAGAATTGTCATACTGAAATGAGAACTTTATCTCAAGTATGTTCGCTACTCATCTCGTAAACTTAGAGGTTAGCCAATCATAACAGAGGACATTTACATAAGGAAGTCTTATAGGTACAGTAGCAAAAACAGACTTCTGAGGGTCAAAGAAACCATGACTGAACAAGACTTCAAAAAAGCTGTCTATTCCCTAGTTAATATTACTGTATAATAATAATACAATTATAAGAATTACATGAATAATGAAATGAATGAACTGCATATGATGTTTTAAATTATTTAAAAAATTTTTAGCATTTCAACTTGATTGAGCACCAATAAAGATCCTTCAGAACAGAACTGGTACCTGATGTGTGAGGGGAATGTCCCTCCTCCAGTCCTCCTGCCAGTCTTTCATTGGATGTGCCCAGTACACGGATGGGAAGGGCCTGGTCACCTGAGGCGAGATCTGCTTCCGGCACCTCACTTATAGGGAACGCAATGTCACTCACTGGCTCCTCTTTAACCTTCAAGGGTTTGGAATCCTCCAGAGCTTTTTCTGGATTCACGAGTCTCTCATACTCTTCTGAGAGCTCCTTACTGACCTACAGTCAAAGACGACACTAGTCAGTCAATGCCAAAGCAAACACAATGTAAAATAAAAGCTACACATATATGGAGCTTATAATCAGTGTTGGGGAAAGTTACTTTTAAAAGTAATGCATTACAATATTGCATTACTCCATAAAAAAAGTAACTAATTACGTTACTTAGTTACTTTTTTATGGAAAGTAATGCGTTACGTTACTTTTGCGCTACTTTTTAAATCTGGACAGGGCTTGCTTGTTTGTTTTTAAAATAAAAAAGTTCTATTTTTGGCAAATATAAAAGCCTTTTCGCACCAAAAGTGAAATGAATAAGCCTCAGGCTGAAGGGAAAGTAAATTTACATCTGTACAGTAGAATGCAGAAGTAGAAATTTCAACACACTTCAGCAATAAAAAAAGACACACAAATGTTCGTCGAGTAATTTTTGATTATTAGTATGGTTGAACTGGATCATCGAAGGTCAGAAGCAAAGACATTGGTTAATAGAATGGGAATAAATACATAAAGGATATTTGTGTTGTTTAA